>NC_136059.1:551390228-551430228 GCF_964261635.1 Lissotriton helveticus | reverse complement strand
AGCCCATAGGGCAGGGTGCATTGTATTTGAAAACGAGGGCATATATGTTTAAGTTTTACATGTCCTGGTAGTGAAAAACTCTTAAATTCATTTTTCACTACTGCAAAGCCTTCTACTCCCACAGGATAAGATTGGGTTACCTTATTACATTTAACAAGTAATAAATTTCGCTTGGGAACAGGCAAACATTATATGTTTGGGGGCTAGAGAATAGTAAGTTAAAATTCTGTTTAATAGTAAAGTCAAATTTTAAGTCATAATTCTGAAAATATAACTTTTAGAAATTTGGCATTTTCTTGTTCAAGCCTTTTGGTGCCTGCAGCCTGGGGCCTTGGTCACATGACTATGTGTAGCTGGCTGTTGGCCTTGGGGTATTCCTCTCACAAGACAGCACACATGGAAACGCAAAATGAGGAGAAATAAAGCATTTCTCCTCATTTTGCCAACTTAAGACCAGGTTTTTCCTGGTCTTAATTTTAGCACTGCCTCCTATTTACACTGCTCTTGTAAATAGGGGGCAGCATCAAAAACAATTGGTGTTGCGGTGGAACCTCCACTGCAACACCCACTGGCCACCCCTTTCACTCTGAGCACAGCGTAAAAGGGGGCCTTATTTACAAGGCAGAGTTCAGCCACATTAAGTGGCTTAACAATGCCTTGTAAATAAGGCAAGTCCCCTATCGCCACAACAACGTCACTGAAAGTGATGTCATCATGGCAATAGGGGCTTGTACATATGCCCCTTAATTTCCTCGAATGGGCCTCCCCTATCACAAGCAGATATCAGATAATAGTTGAACAGGACCTTTCCTGTGTGTTCTCAGTGGGGGCAAAGCTGTCTTCAAAACTGGTTTTGAGTGACCACAGAGGATGGGCTGCTCATTATCCTGACCATACCTCGGGGGGCACACAGGCTCTGCACAAGGGGGAAAGGGGTTCTCTATATTGGATTTATTGATTGAGGGGGGTACTGTGATTTTGTTTTCAGTTGGGCACCAAGAAACTGGGAATGTTTACCCTATTGGTTACGGAGGGCCAGGACTACCCCCATCACAAGCTAGTGCCAGGCATAAATATAGTACACCAAGACTCACCTCCAGAACACTTTGGACCTGTGAAAGAACAGAAGAAAAACTGAGCTTGCTGTTTGAGACCTTTGAGGAGACCTGAAGTTTTGGATCTGCTCCACATTTTCCCCGTTCAAAGATGTGTATTCTAAGGATCAGTTGGCTACAGGGACGGAACAAACTGTAAGAGCCCTTTTTCAAGAATTGCCCTGCTAACCAATGCCAACTGGACTGAGTTGGACCCAAACTTATCTGCTCAAGACACAAGTTTGCTGTACTGAAGAAATAGGTTTCCCCCACTCAGAGCTTCTCTGCAGCAGCAAATCCAATTCAGCTGGACCTTGGGGAGAAGGTATCTGGCCCTGTGTTGCGCTTGTCGGACAAAGCAGCACCTTTTCCCTCCTAGAGGATTCTGAGCTCTGAAAAAGAGACTTACGGGCCGATTACGATGTCGTTCTGAAAGGCTCCGAATGGGATTTGGTGTCTCTGAATCTGATTCAGGACCCTTGTTTCCGACCAAATCGTACACATTTCCCAACAGCCGATTACGATGGTGGAAACCGTTCAGGCTGTCCGATTCAGTTCCAAAAGGCATTTGGACAGCCCGATTTTTTGGGAGCCGAATTTTTGAGCTCTTTGGACACGGTTTCCAAGCGACCGATCACAATGACCGATTTGGACAGCCGTTCCGATTCGGTCTGCCCGGCATGAAACAGCTGTGGGAATCTGTCTTTGGGGGCACATTGCAGGCCCCCCTTAACCCAAAGGCTTCCGGTTGGAGCCTGTGGGGGTACCCAAGGGACCCCTCTTTCCAAACATGCACAAAGCAGCAGGCACCATGGGATGCCTGCAACAGGGTGCAAGGTTTTCCCCAACCACCCCTTTTTCAATGGGAGCCTGTGTTCTTGTTCGGAACACAGGCTCCCATTGAAGTCAATGTGAGTCCGACCAAACAATGTTGGGAATCATCGTAAACGGTTGTTCAAAATCGCAGAATCTGATACGGTCAGAAATGATTCTGAGACCGATTAGTTTGGAACAGTTTCCGAATGACATTATAATCATCCCCTAAGTCTGAAGGAAAAAATTTGACAGAGGAAAGGTGGCAAAATGATCTGTCTAGACTTCTCTGGGACGTGAAAAAAATCAAATATTTCCACTCTGAGCTTTTCCCACAACATGATAGGCTTCACCAGAATCTTGTCCAGTCTGACACTTTGGAGCTCTCCTCGGATACAGCTGGCAGTTTGCCCTGCTGAAGGTTTTTGACTTCTCTTTTTGAGACCAAGTCCCTTGGTAAAATCTCTGATTGGGTCAAACCTAGTTGGTGTATCCAACCCGTGCTCCATTGCAGTCAGCCTGAAATCACGTCTAAGCCCCAGTCGTCCACGAACAGTTGACCAGCATTGGCCCTTAATGCTTTTGTGCTATTTTTACTTAAAACTTAAAACATTAATATTTCTGTATTCCATTATTGGATTTACTTATTATTTTGTTTATTAAAGTATTCTCTATTTTTATACATTGGAATGGGATGTTTATTATGTTATGTTTTTACTCTTTAACTGTTGTGGGATTTCTAAATGCTTTATACATTTTCTCTAAGTTAAGCCTATCTGCTCTGTGCCACAGCTATAAGGGTTGAGCTCAGATTCAAATTACTGAAATCTTTTAAACTGGATATCACAACATAGTGGCCTTATTCCTTGTGGTGGACTAACATCCACCCCAATTAATAATCCACTTTTTCACACTTATCTTCGTGATATTTTCGTAATCAATATGAAGGCTACAATATTTTGCCTTTAATATTCCGGCATACCACTAACCCTATGGCAGTTTCATCATTGCCTGTGTTCTAATCAAAACCCACATTCATGCTAGAGGTCTTCCAGGAAATAAAAGACCAACATGAGCTGATTTGACTACTTCCTGGTTCAATCATTTTCCAGGCATAACTGGAAAATGACTCACCCATGCTCAGGGTGATTGAAATGTATGGGACTCAAACCTCATCATAATCGCCATTTATGGTCTCCAAACTTGCTTGAGCTGAGAACTGTAGTTATCAAGTAGGAGAGACTCCATTTTTAGGTTTTTCTCTCCTACAACATAAATGCTATTGAATATTGGTGCATGCCCCATCCGCTTCTTTGTGGTAATGGATTTTAAGCTCTGCACTAGATTTTTGGGAATGGAACAAATACCTGTGCACTCTAAACTAGATGAGACCAGGCATTCTACAGTCAGTTCTTGAAATTACTCTGCAAGAATTGCTGTAGATGTGCTCAGATTATGTCTTTGGGTAGGATAAGGTCTCCCCCGGAAGAGTTGCTAAACTGCCTGACTGAGGAGATATTCTACCCTGGAGGGCAAACACCAAAGCCCAGTAGCCAGCTGACCTGTGTGGAGGATGTTTAATAAATGTGAGCTGACCACGAGCCATGAAGATCTTGCATTCCAGCTTGTAGTGAGCTACCAAAAGAAAACCTGAGCATCCACGTGATTGAGGACATGCAGGAAACATTAAGGAACTGAGCCGGTGGTAAGCCTTTAGTACTTTTTGATCCCAACCACCTTTTAAATGGCCATTTTGCCCTATTTACAGCAAGAGTGGATCAGGAAGGTTTTTCCATTTGGATGAGGCTAGTTGCCTTGATTCCAATAATATTTGAAACATGCCTAGATGATATTTGGGTCTAGAAATGCTTTTTTATAAAGCTGCACCTCTAGAGAATTAGGTCATCTATGTTTTCTTTGGATATACCATTTGATGCTGATGGAGCCTCAGTGGCTTCAAGCAGGCTTAGCAGCTGTAAAGGACATTTCACTCTAAAGCTGCAGTCTTCTAGCCTCTAGACAACAAGGCAGGAGCAATAAGGAGAACTCCATCTAAGTCTTAGGTATTTCCCTCACTGACTATTTAGCTTGATGGGAGCTTCCCTAATGGGCAAGCCTTCATCCTCCAAAAATGGATTAGTTGGGCAAAATATCTTAATAATTATGGAATGAAAATGTAATAATCCACTAGTGTCTCATTGAGATAAGGTAATATCCATGCCATTATGGCAAGCTATATTATTCAGGTCTGGCTCTTTCTGATCCTCTAGACTGTACCCCACCTATCTGTTTTTTCTTGACCCCCTAGTCTGGGGAAGGCCTTGAGATGAAAAGGCATGCTCATTCCACAACCCATAGTAGGAGTACCTATTTCTTCAATATAACAACATAGTGGCCTTATTCCTTGTGGTGGACTAACATCCACCCCAATTAATAATCCACTTTTTCACACTTATCTCCGTGATATTTTGGTAATCAATATGAAGGCTACAATATTTTGCCTATGATATTCCGGCATACCACTAACCCTATGGCAATTTCATCTCTGCCTGTGTTCTAATCAAAACCCACATTCATGCTAGAGGTCTTCCAGGAAATAAAAGACCAACATGAGCTGATTTGACTTCCTGGTTCAATCATTTTCCAGGCATAACTGGAGATAACTCACCCATGCTCAGGATGATAGAAATGTATGGGACTCAAACCTCATCATAATCGCCATTTACGGTCTCCAAATCTGCTTGAGCTGAGAACTGTAGTTATCAAGTAGGAGAGACTCCATTTGTAGGTTTTTCTCTCCTACAACATAAATGCTTTTGAATATTGGTGCATGTCCCATCCGCTTCTTTGTGGTAATGGATTTTAAGCTCTGCACTAGCTTTTTGGGAATGGAACAAATACCCGTGCACTGTAAACTAGATGAGACCAGGCATTCTACAGTCAGTTCTTGAAATTACTCTGCAAGAATTGCTGTAGATGTGCTCAGATTATGTCTTTGGGTAGGATAAGGTCTCCCCAGGAAGAGTTGCTAAACTGCCTGACTGAGGAGATATTCTACCCTGGAGGGCAAACACCAAAGCCCAGTAGCCAGCAGACCTGTGTGGAGGATGTTTAACAAATGTGAGCTGACCACGAGCCATGAGGATCTTGCATCCCAGCTTGTAGTGAGCTACCAAAAGAAAACCTGAGCATCCACGTGATTGAGGACATGCAGGAAACATTAAGGAACTGAGCCGGTGGTAAGCCTTTAGTACTTTTTGATCCCAACCACCTTTTTAAAAGGCCATTTTGCCCTATTTACAGCAAGAGTGGATCAGGAGGGTTTTTCCATTTGGATGAGACTAGTTGTCTTGATTCCAATAATATTTGAAACATGCCTAGATGATATTTGGGTCTAGAAATGCTTTTTTATAAAGCTGCACCTCTAGAGAATTAGGTCATCTATGCTTTCTTTGGATATACCCTTTGATGCTGATGGAGCCTCAGTGGCTTCAAGCAGGCTTAGCAGCTGTAAAGGACATTTCACTCTTAACCTTCTAGCCTCTAGACAACAAGGCAGGAGCAATAAGGAGAACTCCATCTAAGTCTTAGGGATTTCCCTCACTGAGTATTTAGCTTGATGGGAGCTTCCCTAATGGGCAAGCTTTCATCCTCCAAAAATGGATTAGTTGGGCAAAATATCTTAATAATTATGGAATGAAAATGTAATAATCCACTAGTGTCTCATTGAGATAAGGTAATATCCATGCCATTATGGCAAGCTATATTATTCAGCTCTGGCTCTTTCTGATCCTCTAGACTGTACCCCACCTATCTGTTTTTTCTTGACCCCCTAGTCTGGGGAAGGCCTTGAGATGAAAAGGCATGCTCATTCCACAACCCATAGTAGGAGTACCTATTTCTTCACTGAGTGCACATTATCCCTAGCCACTGTATTGCAATGATATAACAACTCTATTGGCTACCAAAACATTCCAGAGTGGTGTAGGATGTATTTCTGCTACAATGGGTGGACAGAAATCACCACAGGCTCCTGTACCAGTTTCTTGGGTTTTTAAATGTAGGCTTAATGACTTCCCCAGCTGCTGCCATTGAAGTTACATTTGCCTTTACCAGTCTCCAAGCTGCTTCTGGATGTATATCTTCCTGATTTGATGTTTCTTACGGGGACTTGGCTTACGCAATTTTCAAACCCCACCCTTGAAGCAGTGATTCCCCCGGCTATAAGGTCCTCAGGTTGGACCACCTGGTCGGCAAAGGAGGGGGTGTAGCTATTATTTGTATAGAAATATATGTAAGCAATCCTATTTCCCTGGATAAGCTGTTGGGTGCAGAATGCCTTGGATTTCACTACTCTCTATATGCACAGCAATCTCTTGCAAGATCCCTGATTTATAGGCCTCTGGGCCCTGCAGGCTCATTTCTCAACTCCTTAAATGAAGTGATTGCTACCCAAGCTCTTAGATACAGCCATTTTATAATTTTGGGTGATCTTAATATCCATATGGATATATCCACAGAATCGGAAGCCATTTACTTGACTGAATCTCTCTCATTCCTCAACCTTGCTCTTTTTCTCTCTCCTCTTTCTCGCAATAGAGGTCACACCCTTGACCAGATCTTTGCTAACATAGAGCTTGAGGTAGATAAACCTCTACCTTTGATATGGTCTGACCACTATCTTATTAGCTTTCGGCTACCAAAGCTGGGAAAAGAGATGCTCCTCTTATAGACACTTGGGGGCACTCCAGCACTCATGAATTTGATCCACTTCAGACATGTACCCCTAAGAAAATTAGATCTTCTGCTCCCTGGTTTAACGAGGCGTTCAGATCTAGTATGACCATCTGCAAATGCTTAGAAAGGAAATGGAGGAAAAACTTTGACCCGGATGCCAAACGCGAGTATAAACTGGCACTGAATTCCCACTACACTAAAGTTTATGAGGCAAAAATTAATTATTTGACAGTCAAAATTGAATCATCCAATAATCAAAGCAAGGAGCTATTTAATATCATTAAAGCCTTGACCACCCCGTCTTCTGTTTTTCTTTTTTTTTAAATCAATTTTTTATTGCAGCCCTAAAACAGCAAAAGATACAACCGTACAGACCGATGTGATTGCCTGTCCTCCCTGCCATACAGGTTCCACCAATATGCATTACACAGCCTTAGAGCCCACATCCCGGAGGCTGGGCGGCGCAGGAACCAGTTAAACACACCCCTGGCAATGGCCCAGGGGATATCAGGATCTGCAGTCGGTCAAGGATCTGATATCCGCTTTTGAATATTATCTCCCCCCGCAACTCCCAAACTGTGGCCAATCCGCGCTGCATTACTCCTTTTATGGTCTTGCACATCGATTCACCACCCCTCCCTCCTTCTGCTACCTCCCGACTAACTCACAGACATATCGGGGAACCAAACCCCCCAAGTGGGCCCGGTACGGCATGACGACACCTCCCTCCTGCGCCTGGTGGCTGCTCACGGAGCCCCCCACTACCCAAGAACTCTTACATCCGCGTTTCGTCCCAACCCCCCCTATCCCACCCCCCCACTTAACTGCAACTGGTGTGGGTCTCGCTAATCTACATAACTGAACCAATGATGAGGTCATCTCGTCCTTATTCCCCATACAGTGTACTTCCCGGAATTACCATTCAGGACCCTACAAACTCACTCGGTCTCAGTCTCTAGACTGTTTTTAAGCGTCTGTACCATGTCTTCCCACGCTCTCGCCATTTCCAAGCACTCTTCATTATCTGTGCGGGCTGCCTGTCTGCGTCTAAGCACTCCTTCACTACTGGCCCATTTGCACATCTCATTCGCCCATCTCCCATTTGAAGGGCCCTCTTTCGACTTCCAGTGCCAGGTTATCTCCCGCTGCGCTAACATAAGACCCAAGTCAATAAATTTACTGGATACCCTAGTCTTCCTCGTATGGGGAAACCAAAGCAGCAGACAGGTTGCCATGTCGTATTCCACCTGTCTGTCCGTAGCCTCATTCAGCAGTTCCCCTATCTCCGCCCAGTAACGTCCCAACTTGGGACAGTCCCATAACATATGCTCCAGCTCCGCCTCAGGTATCAAACATCGGGGGCATGCTGCATCCTGTGCATGGAAATATTTCTTAAGTTTCCCTGGAGTGAGGTAGGCCCTGTGCAGCACAAAAAAGTGCACCTGTTGGAAACGCACATTCCTGCTCCCTTTCCACGTCCTTTTCAGTATTTGGGCCCAAGTCACGTCCGGTATGGGCTTCCCCACACTCTCTTCCCATTTATGCTTAAGAGCCTCCAATGGTACCATACCCTCCTGCAGCAAGCGAGTCTGTAGAGAGGTAACCGCCTTGAAGGTTCCCGCCGCCATCACCACATACTGACACGCCATCGTGGTCTTAGGTTCTAACTGCCCCGATTTCCAGTGCTTCTTCATGGCGGATACCACAGCCATGTGCAGCAGGAAACTACCGTCTGGAAGTCCGAATTGGTCCTGTAATGCCGGGGAGGACAACAACTCTCCCTCAGCATAAAGGTCTCCTACCACTTGAAGCCCCATATCCTCCCAGTCCAGTAATCTTGACCAATCCCCCCCATGTGGTAGCGCCGTCAGCATACCCAAAGGGATTTCAGGCGCATACGGATGGAGCACACCCGCCCTGCGTTGACTCCTGTTCCAGCACAACCTCAGGGTTTTTTCTTCCGATGTCAACTCCTTCACCTCCAGCTTCTGTTGCATGATAATATAAGAAAGTACATGCCTCTGGATTCCCATCCCGCGTACCTCATCCGGACCCCTGAACTCCCTTGCAACGTTCTGCGTGAGGATCTGTAGCTGTGCCGCTAAATAGTAGAGTTCAAAATTGGGGACAGCCAATCCTCCGTCCAATTTTGGTCTCAACAGCGTATCTAGCGCTACCCATCTCCTTCCAGGCCCCCATATAAAATCTATCGTGAGCGTCCTCAGGTCACGGAAGAACCTCGGGGGTATCCAGAGCGGGAGGGTACGAAAATAATACACGAGGCGAGGTAGAGCCACCATCTTCAACAGTGCCACTCCCCCAGTACTGGTACAGGCAGCGTACCCCAGAACGCCATACAGCCCCTCAGAGCCCTGATACAGCGGCCGACATTCCCTTCCAACATGGATTCCGTGTCATGATAGATCCGGACCCCCAGGTAGGTAAAACATGACCTCTCCCACACCAGCCCAGCGGGCAGTGGTGGTTGCTGCATGTCGGCCCTCAGAGGGAATACACAAGTCTTACTCCAGTTAACCCTGAGGCCAGAAAGTGCCCCAAATTCTGTCAGCAGGGCCACCGCTCCTTCTAGTGCCGCAGTTGTGTCCTCTAGGAACAGGAGCAGATCATCCGCATATAGCGAGATATAATGCGGTCCTCCATTAGATACTCGTCGCATTACTTACTCCTCTCAGGATCTTCACTCTCTCCATTGCTCTGCCCCTCTTGCGGCTACTATTGCCCAGACGTGTGGCATTTTGTTTTCCCACCCCTCCCACATCCCTCTGCCCTCTATACCTGCCCCCCCTCTTCGGTGTCACCCCGCCCCCAATACCACCAGGATCAGCTCTCCAGCTGCTTGCTCCATTTCGATTGTTTATCTCAATACCCGCTCACTTTCTAAACACCAACTTGAAGTGTTTCAATTACTGGATAATGGCAATATCGATATCCTGCTCCTCTCAGAAACCTGGCTCCATGAGGACTCCCTCCCTGACATCTTGGCCGCCATCCCCACAGGTTTCTACATTCTCCAATCCAATAGAACCTCTGGCAGAAAGGGTGGTGGTGTAGCCGCCATTATCCGCTCCAAGTTACAATTCACTTCCCTAACAACTACTCCTATATTACATTCTGACTTACACACTTTAAAATTCTCGTCCCCCAAATATTCCTTCATCTGTGTCTTAGTTTACCGTCCCCCTGTAAATATGCATTCTTTCTCATCTTTATTTGGCGATCTTATTTCTCAGTTGATCATTAATTCCGCCAGGGTTTTGATTATAGGCAACTTTAACTATTGGCCACTAGACCCCCATGAAACCGTCTCATCAACTGAATTCACAAACCTATTACTTGGTCTTAATTTTTTGCAACATATTTCCGTCGCAACCCATAACAAGGGTCATATCCTTGATCAGGTATGGACAACCAACTTGGACATCTCTCCTCCCCTGGTCTACCCTTGCATTTGGTCTGACCATTTCTTTATTTCTTTTTCATTGAAACTGGTACTACCAACCCGCCCTCCATTAGTGTCGAATTTCTCGGCACGCAACTGGAAACATGCTGACATCTCCCTCTTTCACTCAACCCTCGCCACTACACTTCCCAATGATCACTCCGACCTGAACTCTCAAACCTCCATAGTGGACCAATGGTTGTCCCAAGCCAGCGATATGGTTGCTCCTGTGAAAACCATCAAATCCAAACGCCCACACGACGCCCAGCGTTGGTTCACCGAACAACTTAAGGCGGATAAATTACTTCTCAGACAAGCTGAGCGCCATTGGAAGCGAAATTATGACTCTTCATCTAAGATCATTTTCACCGACCTTCAAAAATCATATAAAAAATCTATTATTTTGGCCAAACCCTTCTACTATTCCCAGAAAATCCTTAGCTCCGCATCAAAAACTAAGGAGATCTTCTCTATTGTGGCCGAACTCTCATTTGGTCTGACCATTTCTTTATTTCTTTTTCATTGAAACTGGTACTACCAACCCGCCCTCCATTAGTGTCGAATTTCTCGGCACGCAACTGGAAACATGCTGACATCTCCCTCTTTCACTCAACCCTCGCCACTACACTTCCCAATGATCACTCCGACCTGAACTCTCAAACCTCCATAGTGGACCAATGGTTGTCCCAAGCCAGCGATATGGTTGCTCCTGTGAAAACCATCAAATCCAAACGCCCACACGACGCCCAGCGTTGGTTCACCGAACAACTTAAGGCGGATAAATTACTTCTCAGACAAGCTGAGCGCCATTGGAAGCGAAATTATGACTCTTCATCTAAGATCATTTTCACCGACCTTCAAAAATCATATAAAAAATCTATTATTTTGGCCAAACCCTTCTACTATTCCCAGAAAATCCTTAGCTCCGCATCAAAAACTAAGGAGATCTTCTCTATTGTGGCCGAACTCTCCCTCCCTGATCGTGTTACGGCCCAGCCTCAACCTTCGCAGGTCTTGTGTGACTCTCTCAATTCATTTTTTATAGATAAAATCTCCTCCATCAAAAACAATATCCCTCCACCTTCCTTGTCCCATGTCAGTGTCCTCCCTCCTCCGAACCCTTACTGTCTGCACGAATTCCCTCCTATCTCCTTAGAAGTATTCTTCTCTTTACTGCAGGCAGTTAGCTCTGGCTCCCCCCATGACTGCTGCCCCCCCAAATTTTAAGGGACGCTTTCTTGGCCTGCCCAGGTCCTCCTCTCGACTTGCTTAACCGCTCCCTTGCTACAGGCTCGGTCCCCGATGCTTTCAAAAAAGCTGTGGTAGTACCCATTTTAAAAAAAAACGGATCTGACCCTACTGTCTTGGGGAATTACCGACCCATTTCCCTTCTCCCCTATCTGGGGAAGGTACTGGAGACCTACGTCACCCGCTGCCTGAGCGCCTTCATCGAGAAAACTCATTTTCTCGACGACCAGCAGGCAGGCTTCAGACCGGCCCATTCTACGGAGGCAGTGGTGGTAGCGGTTATGGACACATTGAGACAGGGGGCGGACAAGAACTTGGCCCAGGCCTTAGTGTTGTTAGACCTCTCGGCCGCTTTCGACACGGTCGATCATGTCATCCTGATCGACCGTGTCAGAAATGCGGGTATTCAGGGCCTTGCCCTGTCATGGGTCGGGTCTTTCCTCCAACACCGCTCCCAATCGGTCCAACTGTCCACTTTCTCTGCCCCCCAAATCTCACTCTCCTGTGGTGTCCCCCAGGGTTCCGCTTTGTCCCCTCTTTTATTCAATCTATATATGCAGCCCCTTCTAGCCTCTCTTCGTCACTCCTCTGTTACTATTTTTAACTACGCAGATGATCTGCAACTAATCTTCCCTATCGACTCTTCCTCTCTCTCTTGCTCTAATTTTCAATCTATAATGCTCACCATCTACGAGTGGATGAACTTCAGCCAGCTGAAGCTCAACCCCAGTAAGACTGAGCTGGTTTTGATCGATGGGCCAACAAATCCTTGGAATCCTAACTTCTGGCCTCTGGCCCTTGGTCCCTCCCCCTGCCCCGTCAACTCTGTGAAAAGCCTCGGCGTCATTATTTCTAGTGACCTATCGTTGAGGCCCCAAATTAATGCCGTTACATCGGCCTGCTTCTTTCACCTTCGCAGAATTGGGAAAATCCGAAGGTACTTATCCCCGGAGGCTCTCATTCTAGTCATTATGGCCCTGGTCACCTCACGTATTGATTATGCCAACTGTCTGTACGTGGGGATCCCTGCATACCACCTTCACCGGCTCCAGCTGGTGCAAAGCCAGGCAGCCAGACTGGTCTCTCAACAGCCTAAATTCCAACACGTCACTCCTCTGTTGAAAAGACTACACTGGCTCCGGGTAGTGCACCGCTGTACTTTCAAAATGGGATGCACTGTCTTTAAATCTCTATCCACTTCTGTCCCTGCCTTTATTTCTCTCAGCCTTCACCCTCACGTTCCTTCACGACACCTTAGGTCTTCTGCCCATAATCTCTTGATCACTCCCAGGTTTAAACGCAAAAAACATGGGGGCGCTTGCTTTTCTTTTCTTGCTCCTGCAACCTGGAATTCCCTTCCCCTCTCAATTCGGCTCACCCCGGACTACATCACCTTTCGCAAACTCCTGAAGACTCATTTGTTCCATCTTGCCTACGATTAGCCTCTTCACCCCCCTGTGTCTCCCCCTCACTTGTCTCTGAGCGCCATGAAACCAATTGGTGTCCGTGCGCGGTAACAAGCATCTTTAACATAACATAACATAACATTAGATAGAATGCCACCATAGGACCCCCCCGTTATGGCCCGGGCTGCCAAAGGTTCAATGGCCAGTGCGAACAGCAGAGGCGAGAGCGAACAGCCTTGCCTCGTGCCCCTTTGCACCGGATATTGCGCTGAGACAACAGGCCCCAATCCTACCCTGGCCGTCGCTAATGAATATAAAATGGCCGTCCATCTCCTGAATCGCTCACCAAGTCCAAACTTCTCTAACACCTTATCTAAGTAAATCCATTCTAGGCTGTCAAATGCCTTCTCTATGTCCACTGACAATACAGCCGGGAACATGTCATCCTCCAGGTCACATTCCAGCACTCTTATCAGTCAGCGGACATTAATCGAGGTATTCCGTGTCGGAATAACCCCGCCTGATCAACGTGTACCATGGTAGTCATATGGGGTAACAGCCTCGTGGCCAAAAGTTTGCTTAAGATCTTATAGTCGACTGTCAGCATGGACAACGGCCTATATGAAGTTACATTACTACCATCCCTCCCGGTTTTCAGGAGAGGGATCACTAGTGCTTCTCTCATAGACTGCGGCAAGTGGCCCCTCTCCGCAGCTTCATTATAGACCTCAACTAATCGCGGGGCTAGGACATCCACATATTTTATATAAAATTCGATCGGAAGCCCATCTACCCCTGGCGTCTTGTTCCTGGCCATCTGCTTGATTGCTCCCCGTACTTCCTCCAATCGTATTTTCCCTTTCAGCCCTTCTGCGTCCTCTTTCTCCAGTTGTGGCAGCGGGGTCCCCTGTAAGTACTCCAATATCTCCCCTTCCCCAGCCTCCAATTGACTATAATATAGTGACGTATAATAGCTCAAGAAACAGGAAAGGATTCCCGATTGGGAACATAGCACTTCCCCTGTATCAGTCCTAATATTCAAAATCGAACCCCCCCTGATACCGGCGTCACCAATTTTGCCAAAAGCGTCCCCACCTTATCCCCTTCCGCATGGACCCTCACCGTATACTGCTTATAGTCAAAACACCGCAACCTCTCAGTTTCAGCTGCCACACGTTCTTTGGCCTCCATCAATCGTTCCTGCAATCCTGGCTGCTCTGGTCTTTGAACCTCCAGTTCCCTCAGGCCCTCCTCTGCTTTTGCTACATCAGCTAGCACTACCTTCCGTTCTCCCGCATGACTGCTAATACAAAGTCCTCTCATTACTACTTTGAACGCATCCCACTCCACTCCCCTGGACGCTGCCGTACCCTCATTCACCTCAAAATAATGATCAATCCCTTCCTGCAACCTTGTGCTAAAAACCAAATCCTCCAGGGTGTCCGGTCGCAACCGCCAAGTGGGTATCGCAGTTCTCCCCTGCTGCCACTGGAACGCCACCACCTGAGGGTTATGATCCGATAGCGTCCTGGTCAAGTACTCTGAACGGACCGCTAAGGGGGTCAGCTCCCGGCTGCAGAGGATCGTGTCAATCCTAACATGTAGCTCATGCAGTGCCGAGAAGAGGGAATAGTCCCTATCCTCAGGGTGATGTCCTCTCCAAATATCTAGTAGCCCCCATTTCTCCTGCCATTCCGCCCTTTATCTAGCTGTTCTACGGACCAGGGAATCAACCAGTGGCGGGTGCGATCTGTCAAGCAGTACGTCAGTTACGGAGTTAAAATCCCCTCCCATTATCACCCTACCAACCAGAGCATGTGCCAATGAACCAGATAGTTTATCAAGAAACCGGGGTTGGTCAGTGTTGGGGGCATAAACACTACAGAGCACCACTTCTCTGCTCCACAGTCTCCCCTCTACCGCCACATATCTGCCCTCTTGATCTACCACAGTGTTTGTCACCTGGAAAGGGGTCCCTGCTCTCACCCATACCATAGCCCCCCTAGCAAACGCTGAGTATGTGGTACCAAACACTTGGCCCCTCCACCTCCTCTGTAACGCCGTACCTTCATGCTTTGTCAGGTGAGTCTCCTGCAGCAATGCTATATGGATCCCCCGCCTCACCAGATAAGCGTGCACCTTATGGCGTCTTGACATGGTATGCAATCCACGGACATTCCAGGTAATACATTTCAATTCAGGTAATGTCCCCATAGAAAAGGCACTTCGAACTCTCCCCTCTCCACCGTTGCCAGCCCACACCAATAGCTATAAACCTTACCCCAACACACTGTATAACAACACCCATCCCCCTCCCCTCCAGAACAGGACCCAATAACACAGTATCAGTCCCCATCCAAACCACCACAACAAGCACACACTACTACCCTGTAGTCACCACCACAGGATGCCTTAAGGGCGATAGGGATGTGGCGCAGGCCCAACACAAGGCGGATTACACCCCAGCCCCCCGCCCACAATCCCCATGGTTATGGCACAGCCACACATTCAAGAAGGTCTCCAACCAACCCAGCAGGTTCCTCTCAGGTATAACTGTATTTACCCTCGTGGCATTGGCGGCAGTCACAAGTCAACAGCCAGCCTGGGCGTTATGTCCGGACCTTTAACACTATCCGTGTCCGAAAACTCAGGTCCCGAATGATGCTTGTCGTCTTCCGAGTCCGTGCCCCGCCGCGAGGTCTCTGTCTGCGAATCTGTAATTGCAGCGGTGGCCAGCAGCGCGCCCTGTTTGTCCGCCGCCAACTGCGTGGCTTGGGACGCTTTTTTAGGTTTTCCTCTGTTGCGGATCCTCTGTGACTGGCGCATCCTCGGTTGTGTAGGTTGTGTACTGGGCCCCTGAGTCCTGCGATCCGTACCCGTCCTATATGACTCAAGCCAAGACCATGCTTCATCCGGTGTTAGAAAAAACTGCGTCAGCCCATCCACAATGATTCTCAGCTTAGCAGTGAATAACAGCGAGTACTGAATACCTTCTTCTCTAAGCTCTTTTTTAACCGCTAGGTATGAGGCTCTGCGTCTTTGGATGTCTTGAGTATAGTCCGGAAATATTGTCACCGAGCAGTTCTCTACTTTAAAGGGCCCATTCGCCCGTGCATTCTGGATGAGCAGGTCCCGGTCTTTGTAATGAAGCACCCTGGCCACCACAGGCCGAGGAGGGCGACCCAGCAGGGGCGGCGTAGCCGGCACTCTGTGTGCCCTCTCCAGGGTAAAGAAGGATGACAAGCCCTCCGGCGCTACTCGTGACTTGAACCACTCTTCCAGGTATGCCACCATGTCCGTTCCTTCGATTTTCTCGGGCAATCCCACCACCCTCACATCATTGCGTCGATTACGACTTTCGGAGTCCTCCGCTCTCTTTTCCAGGCTCGACAGACATTGCAGTGCATCTTCCAGCTTGCGTTCCACCGTTACTACCGCCGGTTTCAACTCCAGTATGGTGGACTCGGCATCCTTGACCCTGTCCGCCAGCTTCGCATGGTCCACTCTCAGGAGCCCCAGTCCGGTGGCTACCTGCGATATATCCTGATGAAGGGAGTCTTTTGTCGCTGCAATGGCTTCCAGGATTTTATCCAACCGGTCAGCCAGTCTCCTTTCCGCCGGCGTGGTCTCCGCGTCCGCGTCCCCACGTGTAGTATCATCCGACGCTGCCGCCTCCTCCGGCTTGCCTTTGGGCTTCATATCAACAAAGCTGACCCCCAGGGTAACACCAGGTTACCAGCCACCACCAGCTAATCGTCGTCTGTTCCCCCCCAGAGGTGAGAGAAGGAAGAGCAGGGCGGTAGCCCCCAGGAGCTTCAGTCCCAGCGTCGACTTCCACAGTCCGCGATCCGCACTATCTGCGAATGCGCAGTGGGTCCAGTACTCCGTAGATCGGCGGTATCCCGCACACCGACTGCTTCCCAGCACCCGCAGTGACTCCTCCGATGAATTCGGCCACCCTCTAGGTAACCGCCACGTAGGCCCTCACTCCACTCAGCAGCGCAATATGGCCTCCCGTCGCAGCACCCCTGGATTCCAGAAGCCGCAGATGATCGGCTCACCTCCAATGCACCCCTCCAGCAATCCACCCAGGCGGGCAACAGCTCTGCCCAAAGGTGTCCTCTTCTGCCTCCACTAACTGCTGGGCAAGAGCCGGTCCCCAATCAATGAGCCCTGTTATGCGTGTCCCAGAATGGGCAGTCCCAGGTAGGCCCAACTCAGCCCCTGCGCACCCTGCCGTACATTGCTGGGGAATTGAGGATTCCTGTCGTTGATCAGTCGTTTCCTCGCTAGCCCCACAGCCCCCGGCAGTGCAGCCCCAGCAGACCTGCCACCTCTGCCATCTTCACCTGCACGGGGTCCCCACTGCAAACTTGCAGCCCACCTTCTCGTCAGCCGTCCGTGCAGGCGGTGTGTCCTCACTGTTCCGAGGATTCCGCAAGGGGCTCTCGGTGCACTCCACCAAGGGGACTCGCTATCTGCGACGTCCGCTGCAGCTCCCCCTCAGCGTCCCGCGCCCGCACTGAGCCTTCCGAACCAGCAGGTGAGCGAGGCCCTTAGTGACCGCCCGGGCCGTTTCCCAGCTCCAATTCACCAAGGGAGCCCCAACGCAGCCTGCCACCGCCGCAGGTCACTCCGGCCCGTCCTCTTCTCGGTGCCAGTTGCCATTTTGTGGGGTCTTTGCGGGATGGCCGCTCTCCGAGTCCGGGGCTAATCGCTACCGCCACCTACACAGGGCGTACCGCTCAGAAGGGGTGATGGCCTTAAACGCACACCAGTCCCTCAGTCCCTCTCCGGAGGCGTACCCACCAGAGACGCTCAGGCCTCCACCGCTCAATCCCGTCGGCTTCCCCTCGCCGCCATATTGCCTCCTTCACGGCAGACCAGTGCTCAATTCCAGTCGGCGTTTTCAAGTCGAACGCGGCATTCCCGGTTCAGCCCACGGAACCAGCTGGTCGCCCTAGGAGTTACGGTTGATGAAACCACCGCCTCAGCTGTGCCAGCAGCGTTATGCTCAGGATTAATGTGGGGATCGGGCACAGAGCTAGCCGCTCACGCTGCCCCTGCCATCGGCGCCGAAGCCACAACCCCCCACCACCCCGTCTTCTGTTGCCAAGGCTCTCCCGCTTTCTCTCAAATGGATGCACCAACTTGCAACTCTCTTTCACGGGAAAATTGTGACCATTCAAGAAACCTTTACCAGGGGATCCCCCCATGAACATGTTCATGAAGCTTTGTCTGATGCTAACCCAGAATCTACTCCTGTAGCTTCCCCATCTCTCCTGCCATTTCCCTGACTGCAAGCTGAAGTTTCCCTGGCTATCATCAAGGACCCTAAATCTGGCTCCCCTATGGACCCATGCACCGCAACACTGTTGGAAAATGTGGCCAGAGCAGGAAATCCGGTGGTAAATAACATTCTTAATTTCTCACCAGCCATTGACCATATGCCTCCTATATGGAAGTAGGCCAAAATCTTGCAGCTGCTTAAGAAGCCTTCAGCTGACCCCAAAGCACCAGCAAATTAAAGGCCCATCTCCCTGCTGCCATCTTTTTCCAAAGCCCTGGAAAAATACGAGAACAAGGTTATTATGGACTATGCAGAAACTAATAACCTCCTACATATCAGCCAGTCTGGCTTCAGAGCCAACTATAGCACTAAGGAACGCATTATTAGTGGAACATATCAAAGAGAGCCTTGATGGGTGAGTGAAAACCATCCTGATCTTATTAGATCTTTCAGCGGCTTTCACTACCGTCCCCCATAATAAGTTCTTGGACAGGATGCAGGCACTCAGTATTGGCGGCACTGTTTTAAATTGGCTCTCTTCCTTTTTGAAAGACAGAGGTCAGGAGGTATGGATAGCCCCCTATGTGGCTGCAATCCCCAGTCTTAATGTGGAGGTCCCACTGGGTTCCATTCTGAGCCCCACACTATGTAATATGTATATGTCCCACTAGAATCTCTGGCGGAAGCATACAGTGCTAAAATTATCTCTTATGCCGACGACATGCAGCTCCTGTCTACATCTTCCAAGGGAAAGGACTTTGAGGGTGAGAAGAACAGAATCTGCCTCTCTAATGTGTTTGTGTGGTTTAGGACCAACTAATTGAAATGTAACCCAGAGAAGTCAGTAATTATTTTCTTAGGCACCTCTCCTCCGGATGAATGGAGACATTAGTGGCCTGAAGATATGTCACCTCCACTCTCTGCCCGATATATGGTAAAACACCTGGGCATTAGGATAGACGATTCTCTATCTATGAGATGCCCTGTCCAATCTGTAGTGGGAACCTGCTTCGGCCTGTTGCAGATGCTGAGGACATTTCTCTCACTTCTGCCATTGGACTGTAGAACGACCATGGCCCAGGCATTGGTCACGTCTAGATTAGACTATGCCAATGTTCTGTATCTGGGCCTGCCTAAATACCTGCTTAGGTGCTTTCAGGAGGCCCACAACGCAGCCACCAGAGCAGTTCTTATGCTGAAACCGAGGACCCATATTTCCCCTCATCTTAAAGTTCTGCTCTGGCTCCCAGTGGAAAAGAGGATCAGGTTTAAGCCCTGGTGTTATTCTTCAGGGCCTTTCATGAGAGTGGTGCGGGCTACCTCAGTAGGAGAGAAGCCCAATATGCACCATCCAGAACCCTGAGACTCTCCTCCCAGAACCTGGCTTCTGTTCCCAGAATATTTCGCGCTCAATCTTGTGGCACCTCCTTCAGGTTCTTGGGAGCACAGGCGTGGAACTCTCTCCAGATGTCATTAGGATCTGGGACGGATTTAGCCATGTTTAGTAAATCGCTTAAAACCTGGTTATTCCGTAAATAAATTGCCCTTTCATTTAGCAGCATTTTTCACAGCATTAGAGACAGGGTGTCTGTTGGGTTGTCAGGAAGGCTGGTCTGAGCACCGGGACACTCTAGTTGAGTAGCTGTGCGCTATATAAGTGTCTTCATTCATTTATGTAGTGGATAGGCTTCGACTCATTGAAGTAATATAGCCCACACCACACTTTGGGCTAGTGCACTACCCTCAATATTGTATGATCCACACAAAAGATCTGGGTTTTACCAAAACCTGGGCATGAACAATTTCAACAAGTCACAACCCTCCCCCATCCAGAGGTCCAAGAACCTGACTATAGCTCAGGTGGCTCATTCCTGACAAACTACTGATTGAACTGAGAGGATAATCAGGATTCATACTTTACTGTTCCTTTCTGGCATGCTGAAAGGCAGTTCCTCAGGTTCCCTGTGGAAGTCAAGCACAATCAGAATTGGAGGCTTCCCTTTGATCCTAACCTAACCCCAACAGTCGGCAGCCTTTCTGAAGCTTACAAGGTCAGCTGATATCCCTACCTGAGTGAAATGCCTACTGAAGGCATCTTCCAGAATCCTGGCTGCTGTCAAATTGACTTCTCTGTGAACTACTGAAACTCTTCTCTGAAACTACTCAGGATGATCTAATTCATGGGGGCCATTCCAGGCATGGTGGATGCCAAATGCATCATCCCGCAAGAAAAAGTGCCTTTCCTCCATAAAGGACACACATATTGCAAACCTGTTCGGTTTCTTGAATGTACCTGGTGCTATCAGTGACTTTTTGACTGCAGCCATTCTATATAAATGTTTCCCACATAGAATTCCTGCACCTTCAACTGGAGAAGCCCTCAAACCAGACTCTGTCCAAATATTTCCCCCTTTTCCGGAGGCTTACCTGCTCAGTCTCCATTTCAGCACTGCCACCAACCCAGTCCTGATGAAGATCCCGATTAAAGTGGTTTGAAACGCCGTCGACCGTTCAGCGCGATCATAGGTGCTCCATACAAAGTGGTTCATGAAGAATACAAATAGAAATGAACTCTTCAAGCTACCTGAAACCATATTTTGTCATTTCCTCACTGTATATACCTCTGCACTAGCCACATCGCGCCGACCTCGCTGATCACATTGTCACTTGCGCCGCTACCGTGTTTTTCACTCACACACCCTTAGCACCAAGTACAATTTGGGTTGTTCTCAACTGTTTTATTTGTATATCGCAGTGCAGTCACAACTGCCAATTGTCCTGTATTTCCTTTTCCCCCAAATTTTCTACATAAAATGATGCCATGAGCACATGTAATAACCAAATAGAGTCTCCTTACTTCCTTTTGATAATGTTGTATTCATATCATTTCTAATTGCCTTCAAATAATACCAGTTGGGATACCATATGTTTGTATCAAATATTTCTCAAGGCACCCTTTTCTATTTCAAATTTACAAATAATGTGACCATGACCCTAGTCTGGTGGAAGGGTGCCCCTTTCATCTCTCTCATTGAACTCATCATCCTATGTTATGTTATGGGTGCTCTGCAGAGACCTTATCCTCACCAATTAGTCAGGCAAATCTATAAAGTCACCCACATAAGTGTATTGGAGCTAATGCACTATGAACCTTATTTTTTGTGCTATGGCCAAGATGGTGGTATTAGATACTGATACAAACATAGCCCAGTTGTACATATAAAACACTGCAGCTAAAATTAGTTCTGTGTGGAACTGACCATCTCAAAGGAGATGCTATCCCTGGTTTCCTCATCAAAAGGGGTGCTGAACTTGAGAGCATACGGCCCCAGTGGGAGTTTCCATATGAATGGGAACTGAACCAGACAGTTCTCCACCCCTTGATCAAGCTGAAGAATACGTTGGCACTTAATTGTCAACACCGGCATTGTTTGTCTAACTTAGAGGTGAACACATCAACAGTTGTTAATTAATACAACAATCATCACAAAACTGATACCTGCTGCCCAAGCCATTCTCATAGCTTTAGGAGCCTGGAATAGTCTGTTACACTTGCAGGACTGTGGTGGTTGGGGGTTGTGTTGGTACTGCCATTGGCAGCACTGAAAGAGAAAGTGGGTGGTGCACGCTGCAAGCCTCCTGATGAGTGCCCTGTCACTGATTATGTTACAAATTAAGGAGCCAATGAAGAACAGTCGAGCAAGAGAGTCCACATGTAGCAGTCAGAAAGTCCTCCTTTTCACCAATGCAGTGAATGGGGCACGAGTACAGGAATGAAAATGGATTACGCAGCACCTACATAAGAAAGAGGAATCAAAGGTGCAACAAAAAGCCACACACTATTGGTGTTGCTACAGATCTTGTAAGAAATAGAAAATAAGAACAGAAATAGTGGGAATGAACAATATTTACACATATTTAGAAGAAGCATGTTTGTCTTAGTGTCTTTAATAAATCAGGATTTTTTTTACATATTACTGTGCTGCTTTAAAGCATACGTTCAAATGGCACAGCATTGATCACCACTGGTTCACAATAACAGGTCTTAAATATCTCATTGGACCACTCAGTTGCTTGGGAAATCTCCTCTACATGAGGCCGTGGACACCTTAAACACCTTAAACCGAATGCACACTAGAGGTAGCAAGCAACATCTCCTCATGGTGACTTCATTACACACTTTGATAAAAATGGTTTAAATGTGTGTCAGGAAGGAAATAACAAGTTAAGAGAACAATAAAGATAAAAAAAACTGCTTTTTTTAGGCCCGCTGAGAGTCCCTGATATCCCTAAACCCCCGCACAGAGTATTGACTTGTTGATATGCTAAGTAGAAGAAATAAGGACAAGTGGTAAGAGGCATGCAGGAGTGAATTCACCCTTTAGGTGGATTCAATTCAATTCAATTTTTCTTTATTTGATTTACCATAAGATCATAAAAGCACAATATAAAAACAATACAATAAAATGAAATATTACTACAAAGGTTCTTTGTCATAGCATTAAAATCTCATTAGAAAACAATAAGTGGTTCATAAAAGTCACTACAATTTATAATCCTAAAACAGCTAAAATACATATTTAAATACTCTCCATTGATTTTCTATTTTGGATGGCCATCTTAAGAAAGCAACAAACATTAAAACAGATTTTGGGGCTATTTAACAGTTGAAGATAAGTTAATGTCATCCTACATTGTCAAATAGCAAGCTTAATTAATAAAGGTTTGAGATGAGATTGAAAAAACTTACGATAAAAGACACAAAAGAATATAAAGTGCAATAAAGACTGTTCCTGTACTCCACATGCTTTCTGTTCCATAAAACAAGCTAAGCGCCAGACTATCCCTGACCTAAATCTAAATAAAAGGGCCCTTTCCCATCGGTGTAACTCTAATATTAAATACAAGGCAATATCACATGTTGCAAACATAGTATAGTAATGGGAAATAGTATTTGTGCTACATGCAGAGGGACAACGGTGTACTCCAGATGCCGCACTGACCTCTTACTATTCCCCAATATTTGCTTTAATTGTCTGTAGTTTTGTGGTGGGCATACACAACTCCTGTGCCCACCATTGAAGGGTACAACCCGTAGCCAATGGCAAATAGTATGTTTACTGACAGCCTCCGGAATCGTCAACGTAATAACATACTCTAAAAATCGATTCCTAATCACATTTTTAGTAGTTTTAGTAATCTGATCAGAAGCACTAAACACTTCAGAGAGGCCAATATCGCCCAACGTTGTGCAGACATATTGTAGCCAAGGTATAGCTGAGCCCCTATCCAACTTCAGGCAGTCTTTAATAGCTGCCCTATTAAAACTAACCTCCTTATTACTCCATACACTAACTCATAACAAAAGGGGAGCTAATCTAATGCAATCCATTATATACTCTAGATTTAATTCAAAGTGCAGGATAAAATTGACACTTGAGGGAAGAGTTTTAACAATTTCCTACAGATTCGATTCTCCTCCACCTGAAAGGGGGCTGCATTGTAAAACCCTCAAACCCCAGCTCCATAGGTGGCTGTAGGTATGTATGGCATATTTAGAAAAGGGGAGATAGTAGTCCTACGTTCCCTCTTGGCTAAATTAAAATAGGATCCCACTGCACTCCCCTGTTTTCAACAGCACTGTTTACTTGCATCTGCCATGAATTACTTGCATCAAAAGCCAGCCTTAGGTAACTGACTTCATGGGCCCTCACGAAGATCCCAGAGAGGATCCACAGCGCCATCACCGTCCTGCTCACACCACATAGGAGGCACTTTTGACAACTAAGGCAAGTTTCTTTTTTCCTCCACCTTGGCTGCCTTGCATTTTGATAACTCGAACTTCAGTTGGTGACTTTTATTTTTCTTTTCTTTTTTACTTTCACTTTATTTATTTTACTGGCCCTGTATGTATTTAAATGCTATGGACTCCTCAACATAGTTGTTTAATTTAAAATGGCCGCTTGCTGGTGTATTCCCACTACCCTATGACAACTGAAAGAGGACCATAGTCCCTACAATCACTAAACAGAGTAATAGGACTCACGAATGATGGACACTAACAAAGGACTATATATCCGGGCAACAAGTCATATTAAGTATTCGGCCATCTTGGAATGTCCTCATTACATTGCTTTAGACTGATCTCTCACATAGGTACCCCAAAGACTAGACTTTTTGACCACCTCCTGATACTCAATCTATTCTGGCGGAGTCCGAAACGCATACATGACCGACTCCCGGTGGAGCTGCTCCGACAGCTATAGGGGAGACTGGCTCTGGCACACCGCTATGGCCGTCACCTACCCAGCCGGACTTTGAACATTTGTCTCGTTTTCTTCCCCGCTGCTGTCTCCTCCTGTGGTTTACCAGCTTTCCCCGTTTTTTCTGATCTTGATTTTCATGTTCATCTGTTTGTTTGTTTTTTTAACCTTATGTAAAGCCGTTAAGACGACATGGCCATTGCCCGGTGGAGCCGCTTTGTTCGGCTATAGAGGAGTCTGGCGCCCGCGGCCGTCATCTACCCAGCCGGACATTGGTGCACGGCACTCCTCGTCCTTTCACTGTTGTCTCTTTATATCTTCCTCCGAGGACCTCCTCTCCCTCTCTCTGAATCCCTTTTCTTGTCCCCATCTTCCTTCTCACCCTCCCCTCTGATCCTGACCTGCCATCTTGTTCCGTCCTTTGTCCGTTCCTTTCTCCCTGCTCCCACTCATTCCCATGTTTCCCTTCTCTTCTCCCCCTTTTCCCTGACCCCTATGTTCCCTCACTCCCATTGCACCTTATTATCTTTTGTTTTTGTAATGCTCTAATCATTAGATGTATCTGTATAACCTTGTTTTTCCTCTTCCTCGCAAAGATCTTTCATGTAAATTTTGTAACGTTTGTAATATGCTAAATGCTAAATTCCTCATGTAACTTGTAACTGGTGTAATTCTATAATTTTGTGGAAACTTATATAAAGACCTTGAGACGACATGGCCGATGCCCGGTGGAGCCACTTGGTTCAGCTACAGAGGAGTCTGGGGCCCGCGGCCGTCACCTACCCAGCCGGACATTGGTGCAAGGCACTCCTCGTCTTTTCACTGCTGTCTATTTATATCTTCCTCCGATGACCTCCTCTCCCTCTCTCAGAACCCCTTTTCTTGTCCCCATCTTCCTTATCACTCTCTCCTCTGATCCTGACCTGCCGTGTTGTTCCGTCCTTTGTCAGTTCCTTTCTCCCTGCTCCCACTCATTCCCACGTTTCCCTTCTCCCTCTTTTCCCTTACCCCTATTTTCCCTTGCTCCCATTGCTCCTTAATATCTTCTGTCTTTGTAATGATCTAATCATTAGATGTATTTGTATAACCTTCTTTTTCCTCTTCCTCGCAACGATCTTTCATGCAAATTTTGTAACGTTTGTAATATGCTAAATGCTAAATTTCTCATGTAAAGCGCTCTGATACCTCCGGGTCTAGCAGCGCTATATAAAACTCTTAAAATAAATAAATAAAAAAGTAACAAAAGTTGGTAATCACACTTAGTTGCTAGTCACCCAAATTTAGTATTGGCTCAACTTTCCTACCTGGGCCATATGCCATAATATGCGACTTCTGAAAATTGGTTCTCTAATGTAAAATTGTCATTAAAAAAACCAAGGATTCCACAATATTAGAAAGGGATGGGGGGGCAGAGGAGGGAAGGGGTTCTGGCAACCCTCTAGGCAAATTGATCTCAGATGAGGGGCAGTCTGAGACTTCTACTAAACAACATTTGAGACATCAATATATCAGGAACCAAGGAGAAGGCGACATTTAGGAGTTTTAAATATAATGAATAGAGTATGGCAATATGAATAGGCAGAAAGTGATTAGCTTACCTGTGGTAATGGTGGAATACTCTGTAACAAGCTCTCATCAGAGAGATTTTCACTATCAGGACATGCAAAAGTTAAAAGTACATATTCTGCCTTTTAAGTAAATTTCACCCTGTCCTCTGGGTTATCCAGGGCCTAGGAGTGAATTAAATGTATAAAAAAGAAAGGTTTGGTTCAGGCAAAAGGTTTATTTTGCCAGGACGAAATTGCAGTTTAAACTGCACACACAGGCTCTGCAGTAGTAGGCCTGGAACATGTTTAGAGGGCTACTTAAATGGGTGGCACTATCAGTGCTGGAGGCCCACTCGTAGCATTCACTTTACAGGCCCTGGGCACAAGTGTTACCACTTTGCTGGAGACTTATAGGTAAATTACATTTGACAATTGTGGATAGGCCTGTTACTATGTTTAGAGGAGAGTGCAAAAGCACTTTACCACTGGTTAGCAGTGTTAAAGTGCACAAATGCCTAAGGCCAGCAAAAACGAAGTAAGAAAAGTAGACGAATAATGCAAAAAGTTTCGGAGTACCGCATAAAAATGGGCTATTTCCAACATGACCCCTCTCCAGCTTATAGCCAGGTGAGACTAATCAATACCTTGACAGACTTCGCTGCTTAGGCGACAGAACTTGGACAGTGGCCCTCTACTGCTGGGGTACTTGTCAGTTCTACTCCTCTCTAAATTCTAGTTTGAACCCCCAGTCTATACTCTCCTGAGCCACTGAACTGACCCATGTGGAAACCTTTCCTCATCCATGGACCTCATCTGTGAAACACCTAACCCTAATTTGCTTTCAGATGCATCCAAGTAGGCAGACAGTACCACCATTGTCAATAAAGTGATGTGGCCCATTCCACCCCTTGGATCAGACTTCCATCCCTAAACCAAGGAAGATCCTGCCCATAAGGACAGCAACCAACAGAGGCCACTGACAGCTGTTAGTGTCAAGAGCCAGACGGTGGGCCATTGTCTGCTAGGTGGAGGCTCTAAGTGGGGATATTGGGTCTTCAGTATACGCATCAGCCATGTGGTTCCTAGAATATTGGTTAAGTTTGAAGAGTCTATGATATTGAACCAAATAGTTTTCATATGTCCACGAAAAAAATACTCATAAGCAGTGGTTTAATTTCTTATGTTACTGCTCCAGGCATGAGTGAAGTGCCATCAATTCCCTTTATGTCTTTAGGTTTGTCCTTGGTGATAATAGGTAATGTGTATGGCAAACTGAAAGGTGTGATCCATAAAGAAACCAGATGCTTCAGAATACAAATGGTTATACAAAAAAGTAATGGGTGAAATACTTGAAATATTACCAGCTGCTGGTAATTACTCTGGGCTGCATCCCAGTCCATTGTTATTTTGAACACCATGCCATCTTAGTTTTGATCCAGCCATATGCAGTCTCTAGAGAGCTGATTTAGAGTTTGGCAGAGAGGGTACTCTGTTGCATAGGCGATGGAGTAACCTCTCCACCCAAATTAAGGTCCACCCACCTGATTTGCAGTCCAGGTGGAGCTTAGGTATGTCAGAAACTGTGGCTCCTCTGTCAATCACATACTCCCCTGATAGCCTGACAGTGGTTTCTGTCAATGACTAGAGTTATCCACTGGGTTGGCAGACTACACTAAATCCAGAGGATGGGTACTCCGTCAGAGTGACAGAGTATTTTACTTCATCACCCTGATTGAGTACAATCCAAACTCTGATGTCTAAATCAGACTTTAAATCTTGACTGCCTTTCTTACGAAAACTCATGTGAGTCGTCTCCATGGTTTCTTTTGTTTTTCAAAAATTTCCTTAAATTGGTCAGAATTAACAAGCCTTCAAATCCTAATAATGATCAAAGGTGGTAATCCAAGCCATGGCTTCCTTTGTACGGTAGGAGAGAAAAGAGGTAAATATAGCTGTCCCACTCAAAACATACTGTGGATTAGATAAACAATGTAAATGACTGTGAGCCAAAAATGACTGAAACTTCGAAGGATTACTGGAATACTTTTCAGATCTTGCTAGTGGAGAGGCAGGGATTTCCTAAGGTTGTGACTGATGACTGCGTGGATTACTTTGCCCACTACTCGAACCCATAACCAGTGAGGAGTCAGTTAGTGCATTAGACCTTACAGCATTTGTGGGAAGTGATCATCTCATTAATGTGATTAAATGAAGAAGCTCTCTCCTGATTAGCTATTACAATGGCGACCTGAATTTTAGAAATAGCTTGAGACATATCCTGAAGCGAACTCTCAGCAGGATCCATGTGAGATAGTAGGCTGGCAAATTGTCAAGCTTTAGATAAAGATGTTAATCTATTGAGAGTCCCAGCTGCCACCAACTCTGTCTGGGTGTTCCTACCAATCCAATACCTTACCAGAGAAGTAAGGGCAATATGGGGAAATGAGAGAAAAAACTAAGGAGCTCTTGTAGGTTGGTTTCTTTAACACCCATAATAACATAGAGTCTGCTTGAAGATGGACCCAATTACTTGTTCTTAGATGTCAGCCCAGCAAACAGATAGGCTTTAAAGGTATAATTTTATATACAACTTCAGCACCACCAAATCCAGTAAGCTTACCAAAATGCCACATAGATTGTGAGGTCATGAGAGTAGACGTCAACTTGGATACCGACATTGCTATCCAGGACACAAAGGCGGCATCGGTGACCAACATTCCAAATACAAGTTAACACAAACAAGCAAGCAAGCCCCAAACACAAGTTAACACAAACAATGGGATGGTCACTGTTGGACTTGGCCCTTTTTGGCAGGTTCACCCCTGAACTTTTTGCCTTAAGCTCTGACATGGTGGTAGGGGTTTTAGTCCTCTGGGCACTTTAGCACTGTGGCACAGTGTAAAGTGCGTACGCTTTCTGAGTGCATGTGGTGAGATTGGCCTGCCCTCCCATAGGAATGCATGGGGGATTAGTGTGTCCATGGTAATTTTTGTTATGAGGGGAGTGCAGGGTTGCGTTTAGTGCGTATAAACTCGTGAGGATAAATGCTGCACAATGGTGTGCGCAGAGTTAATTTGACTGGTGGAGAAATGCCACTTTTAGAAGTTGGCATTTCTGTGTGCTGTGTGTCTGCCTGCCTGATGTGAATTGCATGTCTGGCTTGTGAGTGACAAGAGCTGAGAGGTGTGGGTGGCTCCAGGAGGGGCAGGGTGAGTCAGCTAGGCTGTATAGGGACACCTGGGCTAAGAGTAGTGGGAGGGGTAATCCCCTGACTCTGAATAGGACTGTGCCCAGGCTGTACAATGCTGGCTCCACCCCCTGTGGTGTGTCTGATCACTGAGCCCCCACCCGACAAAGGGGAAGAGGAGCTTGAAAAACAAAGTGCCACATATCCCCCCTAAACCAGTTCTGACTGGTATCCCCAAGCCCTGTGATGTGACACAAAGGAAAATGTTGATATACATATAGGAGCTGTGGCCCCATGATGTTATTCAGTTCTGTGGTGCTGATCCTGCTGTGGCGTGCTGCTGGTGGGGCCCAGGGGGGGGCTGCCAGGAGGGCTTGCCTCCCTGGGCCCTGCATTGCTCCTTCATCTAAAGACTGATGCTTTTGCTGCAGGACTTTGCTTCTGGCGCATTGCAAGTGCTTTATTTTAATTATTCCCCCAGCAAAGGAGCACGAAGGCTCTGCAGCGCGAAGCTGCAATCTTCATGAGGAAATCCCGATGTGGGGATTCCCCCTGCTGGAGGAGAGTGCGGTGGGTGCCCACCCCGCTTATTATTATTTTTTAGAGTGGGTGCCTACCCCACATGGCCGCCTTGTTTAAATGATACTGCGGGTGCCCACCCCACGTTTTCTGCCTTTGCGGGTGCCCATCCCGCATCTGAGCCGGAAAGGAGATCACTGCCTCGGTCAGGAGGAAATCAGGCAACGTGGTGCCTGGCGGCAGACGGGACTTCCTTTTTTCGCTGGAGAGAGGAGGCGTGGTAATGGAGGCGGAAAGGGCCCGAGGCACATTGTTGGTGCCTGCCCCGGCCGCACGAGTAGAAGAGGCCGCCAAGAGCAGAGCGGGGCTCCCGTGAGGAAGGGAAGCCTCGCGCTGGTGCTGCCTTGCCGATGCCGAAGTTCCGGGTCCCAGGAGGGTGCCCGGGTGAAGGAGTGAGAGAGAATCTAGGCGGGAGCCCACCCCGTGCTGGACCAGTGCCCGGAAGGAGGAGTCATCCCCCGCCAAGAGCCGGTGAGTTGAAACGGCTGGGAGGGGAGGCTAGATGAAGGCACAGGTGACGGTACTGAGCCGGCCCGCAATTGCGGGCCGCTCCAACGCGTTGGGGCAGTTTCTTTTGTGCATGAAAGGGCCCCAGAGGGCCCCAGTGACTTGGGGCCATATCGAGGCACATTGTCGGTGCCTGGGCGGTCCTGCCAGAGAGCAAGCTGCCCCAACGATGGGGGCATGTGTTTAGTGCCACGTGGGGTCCAGAGGGCACAGAAGTGCCGGGCCCCCTTTTATGAGAAGTGCCACAACTGCGCCGCTCCGGCTGCAATGAGATGGGCATGAGTGTGAGAAGTCCTTGAGGGGGACACAAGAGGCACAGTGGTGCCAGGGCCTTCATTTGCTTCACAGCTGCGCAGCACTTAGTGCCAGCTGCAACGTTTAGGCCAAAGTTCTTGGGAGCATTTTGCTGTGAGATAGGATTGAGATGCACTCCTTTGCCCTAGCGCAATGGCGCACTTTTGGATTTTGCTGTCTAGGCAGCAGCCCTGACATTCTGGACACAGGGCGTTTGAGCCAATTTGAGAAGGCCAGTTGGCCAGGGGGTCAGTGATTTATTGAATATTAGGAAATGGGATAATCTACTATGATTCATGCCTCTAAATGTGTTTAGGGATGAGATTATGTTTGTATGTGCATGTGTTTATGCCAGTGAGCTTATTTCCTACAGTGAGTATACCCCTAATGTGATTGATGCTTAGGAGGTTAGGGTCTAAAAGGTTAGACTTATGAGGTTGGCGTACAATGTGTTTGGCGCCTAATGTGATACTGTGCATAATGTGGTTTATGTTACAGGCTCATGCTGAGTACAGTGGTTACCAGTGATTACTGGTTGTACGTTTATGATATGTTTTACTTTTACTACGTTCACTCTGTGATGGTTCAGACAGTGGTCCAGTGGGCCCTGTCAGGTATATATAATCCCTTGTAGATATGACCTAGTGCCAAGTGGTACCATGTATATTATGTGAGTACTATTCTAATGTGTTATGAGAATACAAAGGCTATTTTTGATATAACCTTGTGTGGAGGACCTTTTGTGGTGTGCCTGGGCTGTTGTTGCTGTGTGCGTGTGCAAACGCTTTACACATGGTCTCCGGTATAAGCCTGGCTGCTTGTGCCAAGCTACCAAGGGGGTGAGCAGGGGTTTGGCGTGTAACTCCCTCGCCCTGACTAGAGTGGTGGTCTTTGCCTGGCTTTGGCGCAAGCCTTAGCCAACCAGAGATTCCATATCTAACAGTCACAGAATGTCAAATTACAAGGAATAAGTGACGGACTCAAGGAAACACAGAAACAACAATGGTGAGAGACACAGAATTGAGTGAATAACCTGTATGAAGTGGCGAGCCAATACAACTTTAAGTCATTGCGAGACCAGGAGTCTTGTGTATAGCGCTGTTTAATTTTGTTCTGTTATGTTATGTTATGTTAATAGGGACTTGTAAAGCGCACTGTCACCATAAGTTTCCTGGCACTGATTATGTATGATGTTGTTGAGGTGGACCAGGTTAACAGGCCTGTACAAACAGCCAGGTTTTAAAGGCCTTTCTAAAGCTCAATAGGTTGCCGCAGGTCTTGATTGTGAGGGGGAGGGCGTTCCAAAACCTGGGTGCAAGGAAAGAGAACCTGCGGCCTCCCTGCCTTTTTAATTTGATAGTAGGGGTGGTGAGTAAGTGTAGATGGGCTGAGCGGAGATTACGAGTAGGTACGTGCTTTATGAACAAACTGCTGAGGAATTCTGGGCTGTTGCAGTGCAATGCTTTGAAAACTAAGCAGCCGGTCTTGAAGGCAGACCTTTGTGCTATGGGCAGCCAGTGGAGTTTTTGCAATGAAGGCCTCACCGATTGCCATCTCGGCAGTTTGTGAATTAGCCTTGCCGCCTGGTTCTGGATGATTTGTAAACGATTGAGCAAGGTCTGGGGTAGCCCGATGTAGAGAGAGTTAGAAAAGTCTAGGCGCGAGAGTACTAATGCAATCACTACCTGTACAAGGGCTGCATGAGATAGCAGATGAGAGATCTTCCTGATTCTGCGTAATTGGAAGAGGCTGGCCGAAATCACGGCCCCCACATGTCCTCTAAGTGAGAGGTCAGAGTCGATGACCACCCCTGGACTTTTCACTGAGAAGGAAGGAGTGGGAGGGGAAGCCTAATTCGCTCGGCCAGAAGTGTGGTCCCTTATGAACGACGCTGTTCCCAGGCAGCACCAATTCAGTTTTTCCTGGGTTGAGTTTTAACTGATTGTGGTTCATCCAGTGCTGGATATGGAGCATCACAGATTGGAATTCAGCAGCGGCATTGGGGGAATCCAAGGGAGAAACAATCTGAAGGTCATCAGCGTAATTAAAGAGAGTTATGTTCCTGGTTTTAAGTGAGTGGATCAGAGGGCGAATATAGAGATTAAACAGTAGAGGGGATAGGGACGAGCCCTGCGGCACCCCACATGAGGTAGATAGTTTAGGGGCCATGAAGGTGCCAAGACGTACTGCTTGCGTTCTACCTGTGAGAAATGACTTGATCCATTCGAATGCAGGGCCGTGAATGCCTGCTTGTTCGACACGGTGCAACAAGATGTCGTGGTTGACCGTTTCGAACGCGGCCGACAGATCCAGGAGCACCAAGGCCTTAGGAACCCCCCTGTCTGCGTTTGCTCTCAATGTAGCCAGTACTGCTAGGATAACTGACTCGGTCGAGTGAGCTGGCCGGAAGCCAGCTTGGTTAGGCTCTAAGAACCCAGAGTTTTTGATGAATTTGGAGAGGCACCTTGCTGCATAGGCCTCCAAGATTTTTGCCAGATAGGGTAAGAGGGAGATAGGGCGGTAATTGGAGAGGTTTGAAGGGTCTGACCCAGGTTTCTTTAATAGGGGGACTAGGGTTGCATCCTTAAGGGCGTTAGGTACTATGCCCTTACTAAGGGAGTCGTTGAGGAAGGGTAGGATACTTTGGGGCAAGGCCGAGAAGACGTCCCTAAGAACAAAAGGTCATTAGGGAAGCCCGACTTGACACAGGTCATGAGTTCTGAGAGAGTGTTGTGACATGTCTAGGAAGTGAGTCAAGGTGTGCGAGTTACTGGATATGTCATCAGGAGATTCCGTATGGGCGGTGGATACTGGCCTTAATATCCACGATTTTCCCTACAAAGAAATTGTTCAAAGAATTGCACAGTTCTTGAGTGGGGGCCTGCCTAAGTAGAATTCTGTCATCACTGCTAAGGTCATGCACAATTTAAAAAATGTTCCTCAATTTTTTGTGAGCGGTGAGTATTCTCTCTGAGAAATGTGTAGCTTTGGCAGTGGAAATGGCTGCTTTATAGTCCTTACGAGCTGTCAGGTACAGTAATCTATCTTCCATGGAGTAACCGCGCCTCCAATTCCTCTCCAGTTGCCGGAGTCTACGTTTTTGGTCCTTTAGGTCACTGGTGAACCAGTTATGGGCATTACCAGGTCTAGTCCGAGAGTATTTAATGAGGGGGGCATGCCTATCGCAGGCCACCAACAGCCAGTTCGCGATGTCTGTTTCCCTGGAGTCAATGTTAGAGTTGGAGTCGATAATGCCTCTATTGACCAGGAGTTATGTTATGTTATGTTATTGAGGATTTATAAAGCGCACGGCTACTCCATAGAGTATCCTGGTTCTGAACAGGCAGGGTGGGGCTAACTGTGAGCTCTGAACTGTCCAATTTCACTCTATTGCAGGAATATCCAGCTTTTCTGTAGTTTCCTGAAAGGAAGAAGCTCCTGCATCTGTCTGAGTGCCAGCGGCAGCTTATTCCAGAGTTGGGCTGCTTGTACCTGGAAGGAGCGACCACCAAATTGGGCATGGAAGGATTTAGGAATATGGACTAGCTGAAGTGCCGCAGACTTCAAAGCGCGACATGGGTGGTAGAATTGGACTCTGCCTTAGGTAGGGGGACCCCATTCCATGAAGAGATTTAAAGGCCAAAACCATGGCTTTAAAAACTCTCCTCTTACGTATAGGCAGACAATGCAGGGTTCTCAGATGGGTAGCCATCCGTGTTCTGGGGCCCAGCATAAGTATTGCCCTGACCGCAGCATTCTGGTCTACCTGTAGGTGTGTTATCAGGTATTCTGGGATTCCCAGATAGAGAATGTTAATGTAGTCCAGCCTGGATAAAACCAGCGCTTGGACCACAGTTTTCCTGTGTGCCACTGACAAAAGGGGCAAGAACTGCTTCAGCATTTTGAACATTCCAAAGCATGTGCCTACTACCGCTTGTACTTGGGCATTCATGGATAAATTCTCTTCCATTCTGACTCCCACATTTTTGACAGTCTTGACCGAGTCGGTGGGGGGAAACAGGTCCTGTGGCCACCAGTTACGCCACACACTGTCTGAGGGAAGCCCAAAAAGGATAATTTCCGACTTGTCAGGATTGCACTTAAGTCGGTGGGGTTGGAACCAGGAGAACATTTCTGACAGGCACGCGTTTATCGATCCCCTCTAAAATCTCACTTCTTATCGCACATGAAGAGTAGTTGCATGTCATCTGCATACGAGACGATTTTGGCTCTATGGGCTTCGGCCAGGTGCGCCAAGGGAGTCATAAAACGTTTAAAAAGTGTGGGGCTAATGATTGAGCTCTGTGGGACCCCACTTTTAAGGAGGGACTAGGCACTACAAAGGGAGGAGACCAGGCCGTTTGTTGACGGTCTTTCAGAAAAGAGGAGAACCACTGGAGAACCGTACCCCCACAGCCACATTCTTGGAGTCTCTGCAGGAGCTGATCATGGGGCACGGTATCGAAGACTGCTGATAGGTCCAGTTGTATCAGCACGACCTTTCCCCCTTTGTCTAAGAACTCCTTGATGGCCTCCGAGACGTCTAGAAGTGATGTTCCTGTATTAAAATTAGACCTGAATCCGGATTGGCTCTGGTGGAAAATTAGATTAGTTTCGGCATTTGAGGTGATGACACCATTAACATATTTTCCTAATACCTTCAAGAAGAAAGGAAGCAGGGAGATTGGCCTATAATTAGCGGCTAACTCCGGGTCGGCCCGTAGTTTTTTCAATAGGGGGAGTATTTAAGCATTCTTCCACCTGTCCGGAACAAACCCGGACTCCAAAGAGGCATTAAGAATTAAATTTAGCGCAGTGCTAATTACCTATGCTAGTGATGCTAGCAACTTGGCTAGGCAGGTGTCAGATGGAGAGCCAGATTTTAGAGCCTTCATAATTTCCAGAGAGTTGTCCAAGGAAAAAGGGGGGAACTGCGTGAGCAGCGGGCCCCTTACCTGGGTAGGCGGGGTGAAAAACACTCGAATTTCACCCTCGGCCCTAGGCAGCAGAGAAAATGAGTCTTGGATGATTTTAACTTTCTCGTGGAAATAGGAGGCTAGGTGGCTCATCCAGGTTACTGTAGAAGTAAATGGCCTTGCAAGTGTAATGGTGGTTGGAAGTTCCCATCCCTGCAGTGGCTACTGTTCTGGTGTATTTATTGTAAAAGACAGCAACTCAACAGCTGAGTTTCCTCTGCCATTGTGGATATTTGCAAGGTGTCTTTGAAATGCAAAGAATCAAACAGAATGGAAGGAGATTACCAATAGACACGAGAATTGTGAATTCTTAGCAATGTAGCTCCTAACACTAAAATAAAAGATGGAGCATCTATAAGGTCAAACTGATATATGTTTATTTGCAACTTTAAGCACAATATGACCCAGATTTAAGCTCCCTAGACCTTCTGGCTAAGTGCAATGTTAAATGTCAACTTACCAATGAGAGGCACGAATACTGGTGAACTTTCACCCATGTGCTACCTGTGCATTACATGAGAATGGTGCCTTCTGGACCTGTGAAAATCATAGGATTAATTGTTGTTAGTGAGTTCCAAAACACTCTTCCCAATGAATGGAAATACACAAGAATCCACACTATCAATATATTTCAAGATTTTGGGCCTGATTTAGATCTTGACAGATGGGTTACTCCCTCACAACGGTGACAGATATCCCATCTGTGGAAATATGAATCCCAATATATCCTTTGGAATTTATATTTTGGCAGACAGGATATCCGTCACCGTTGTGATAGAGTAACCCGCCCACCATGCTCTAAATCAGGTCCTTTATTAAATTCAACATCCTATTCTAGTGTAAATAATATGTATGGATGAAATTATAAAACCAACAATACTGTGGCATTGAAAATTATTAATATACAAAATATAAAAAACAAATGCAACAATGCCACAGTGCTTCAGAAATGTATTGCATGCAATGCTGGAACCAGTTTCTGTTCTCCAACCCCTCCATTCTTGACTTAGCTAAGCTGTCTCAGTACCAAAAGGGGGCCTGTATGAGTTTCTTAAGTTGGCCTCTCATTTGCATACCTTTGCCGACCAACAATTGTGATGTTCTTTACTGAGAAGGTGGTTTTCTGTCTCTGTGTTCAATTGTTGATTTCCGAGTAAGCTGATGAGGCCAGCCGTCTCTGAGAAGCCTGCTGCTGGCCTTCACAAAGGATGTTTACAGCTCTCCTTGAACAAACCAAGTCTCCCATGAAGTTAAAGATTCTCCTAGTTGCTAAATACTTGTCTGTACCCAACTTAAGTATACTTTTCTGATTCTTTTTTAAATTGTTGGCCTCATAATCAATGATGTCAAATGCAATAATTAACTGATACATAAAATGTTCAAGATGGCCTTGAATAATCTCTCTATTCACCACAGCGGGCTTTATGCTGGGCATCTATTTGCAGCTGTTGCTAATGAAGTGGGTCAGTTTGAGAGACTGGTGAAAGAGTGCCTTTTAACTCATTTTGAAGGCCCTGATAGAAGACTGCTGAGGTGGCTTTGTTGGTTTAGGGTGCCACTGAAACCAGCTCTTGTAAGTGTTCAAATATGCATTACAAACTCTTTATTTTTTGGTCTCATGTTTAAAACCCTGCATGTGCAGCTTGCTTCCTCTGATATTTTCAAGATATTACTCTGAACCGAGTCAGGAACTGATCCAAATTAGCAGGGGGTAGCCCATGCCATGACATCTGTTAAGTTCCACTTAAATAACTCCAGAGGATCATGGATTAATGTAAGTGGTTTAATAAGTACTAGACATCAGATACCCTAGCCAACCACAGCAATACCAACTGGAAACTGAGCTGGAAGCGTGAACCTTCTAAATCACAACCTAGCAACTAACAATACATTCTAACATATGATGTCACCGCAAGTCAAGACTTAATGTTACAGGACGTACAACGTACCAAAACATCCTTAGTCAATAGTGAGAGTACAGCGCCTACTTTGAATCTGAAGCAAAGGATTGTACCCCAGCTAAGACGTTCAATATACACTGTACCATTATAGGATAAACATATGGGGATTTCCACCAATTTTCTTTGGTATGGTTAAAGGTAAGTAGTTTGCAGTAGTAGTGTCACCTGTTATGGCAGTTCGTGCCATATTATTCTGTTTGAGAGCCTTATTACTGCTCGCTGCAGGTGCGTTGTCAGTGGTCACTGGTCCTAGTAATGTAATGTAATGTAAACAGATATTTGTACCGCGCAACTGTCGCTCCAGGGAGCATCAAGGCACCACCACTGACCAGGAAGATATAAACACTGGTCATGCTGCTATTAGTAATTCCACCAGTCCTTCATACTAGTACTCTTGCACAGGTGTCAGGAAGCTTAAAGATCCAGGTTTTTAGTGCCTTTCGGAATTCTAGTTCCCGCTCTATTGCCCGGAGGTGAGGGGGGAGTTTATTCCATGCCTTTGCCCCTAGAACTGGCAAAGATTTACCCCCCCTTGAACTCAGTCTGAAAACAGGGACAGACAACAGGTTGGCATTGGAGGAACGCAAGTTACGCCCAGGGTGGTAACGAGAGAACCTCCCTTGTAGGTACTTTGGTCCCTGAGAATGGAAGGCTCTAAATGTAATGACTAGGATCTTGAAAAGGACCCGTTTGATAATTGGTAGCCAGTACAAGGTGTTTAAAGCAGCAGATGCAGAGGATATCTTTGGCCATTTCAGCACCAGCCTAGCGGCTGCGTGTTGCACCATCTGAAGTTTGTGCGTGACTACTTTATTGGTCGCTGCATATAGGCTGCTGCAATAATCTAGTCTCGATGTCACTAGAGCGACCGTTACCATTTTCCTAGCAGCCAGGGGAAGGAGGTCGAAAAATGTTCTTAGTCCCTTGATGACGTTGAAACAGGTCCCTCTAACTGCCAGTGCCTGTTGTTTGAAAGACAGAGCAGAGTCAAACTTGATGCCTAAATTACGTGCCGCCTTGGTGGTATGAGGCCGTACCTCTGCGTTCACCGGCCACAAGAGTTTAGGGACAAAGTCATTATGAGCGCCCATTGGCATGATTTCGGTTTTGCCCGTATTACATTTCAAATGGTTCTTCCCCATCCAGTCGAATGTAGCCGTTAGGCAACCTTTCAGATTTTCTTCCCAGTCCTGAGTGTCTTTATCAAGGACTAGGATCAGTTGAGTATCGTCCGCGTATGCCACCACATCAATACCAAAGGACGATATCAACCTGATCAAAGGGGTGGTATACACATTGAAGAGTGTCGGGCTTAGACTAGACCCTTGCGGTACTCCAGTCATAAGTGGTTTTTCCTTCGAGCAGAAATCACCCAGTGTGACCACTTGTCTCCTGCCACTTAAAAAGTTCTTAATCCAATCCAGGACCTTTCCAGTTATGCCAGATGTTCCTAGCCGGTCAATCAGGATGGTATGTGAGACCGTGTCAAAGGCTGCCGACAAATCTAAAAGGATCAGGACAGCCTTCTTACCCTGGTCTAGAGCCATACGAATGGCATCAGTGGTGAACAGGAGAGCTGACTCAGTAGAGTGTTGTGCTCTAAAACCTGATTGATTAGGGTGCCAGGCCTGGTTGTCTTCAAGGAACTTAGTGATGTGTTTATTTACAAACAACTCTGTAATTTTACATAATACAGGGAGCAGTGAAATTGGTCGGAGGTTAGATAGTGTGGTGGGGTCAGGTAGATGTTTTTTCTGCAGCGGTTTAACCGCCGCCAGTTTCCACTCTGAGGCAATGATGGCCGTGGCCAGTGATGCATTTATGATGTTATTAATTACGGGATTGACAGTATCCACGAGCATGTGTAGAAGCATGGGGGGGGGGGCAAGGATCAAATGTCGACCCTGTTTTGGTTGCCAGTATTGCCCCGTGAGTCTCTTCCTGGCTAATTGGCCGAAACATTGCCAGAGAGTACGGAGGACTGTTCACCCTGCTGCTAACTTCCCCCAGCAGTAGTAGTTGTTGCTGAAGCTTGTAAAGTGGCCAATTAATTTATACGAGTTAATAGAAAGACTCATTCTTAGCAGGTGGTATCTAATTTGTTCTGAATTGTGTTAATGGCATGTACCATGGCCTGAAGTAGGTGTTTGGATGGGCCCATTTGTCCTGTCAGGTTCTGAGAGGTCAGATCCGCAAAGATTCCCTGATATCCTTATATTTATGTGCAGGGTATTGGTTTGTTGACAGGCCTTTTGGAGGAAAATGAGGAAAAGTAGGGAAAGGGGTGGAATAAACCAGGACTGGATTTACCCTCAGGTGGCAGTGATATCTGGTAACCTCTACCCATCAACCTTGGATACATCAAGGAACTGAGGGCCAACTGCAGTTATGGAGAAGATTACAGTTAGGAATTTGAAATATAATGACTAGTGTAAGCCAACTTGAACAGACAAATGGACAGTAAAAATGGTTGTCAGATCAGGATACCAGGCTGAAACTCCACGACGTCAGAAGATAGTCAGGTGACCAGCTGAGAAGCAAAGCATTACTCAGAAACATACAAGGGGGCAAACAGCAGAACCAGAGGTTTAAGAATGTGACAAAAGGGAAATGCTAACTGGGTGTGGAACAGGACAAG
>NC_136059.1:551352728-551385228 GCF_964261635.1 Lissotriton helveticus | reverse complement strand
GTAACTTACGGTAGAACCAAACCGTTGAATATTTTCTTCACCCTCCTCCTTGTAGAGAAAGAATTAGCCGCACACCGCAACTGAGCTTGCATTCATTCTTTTATTTCCTTCAGCATCCTGACATGTTTCGTTGTTACAAACAACTTTCTCAAAGGATTATGCCTTGCGGAAAAACACCAACGCTGCTTCTGATTTTAACCTCACACAGGTGTGTTGCTTTTATTTCATTGTCCCCGATGGGACGCCCCTCGTGAGCACGCCAAGCATTGTGGTGTTTGTAGTTTTATCCATTTTTCATTTTGAACCCTCCGATGGGTGTATTTTATTTCCGTTCTTGAATGGTGCAAAGTCAGTTGTGCCACTTGCAAAGCCCCTCTTCAGGCTTGCTGTGATCCAAGCCAGAGCAGGTCTCTGGCGTCACCTGTCCACCCTCAATCGCTTCCACGGCACAAAACAAGGGTTCCTGGCGGGTGAACGCTGGCGCACTTGCTGGAGGTGCGTAACTTACGGTAGAACCAAACCATTGAATATTTTCTTCACCCTCCTCCTTGTAGAGAAAGAATTAGCCGCACACCGCAACTGAGCTTGCATTCATTCTTTTATTTCCTTCAGCATCCTGACATGTTTCGTTGTTACAAACAACTTTCTCAAAGGATTATGCCTTGCGGAAAAACACCAACGCTGCTTCTGATTTTAACCTCACACAGGTGTGTTGCTTTTATTTCATTGTCCCCGATGGGACGCCCCTCGTGAGCACGCCAAGCATTGTGGTGTTTGTAGTTTTATCCATTTTTCATTTTGAACCCTCCGATGGGTGTATTTTATTTCCGTTCTTGAATGGTGCAAAGTCAGTTGTGCCACTTGCAAAGCCCCTCTTCAGGCTTGCTGTGATCCAAGCCAGAGCAGGTCTCTGGCGTCACCTGTCCACCCTCAATCGCTTCCACGGCACAAAACAAGGGTTCCTGGCGGGTGAACGCTGGCGCACTTGCTGGAGGTGCGTAACTTACGGTAGAACCAAACCGTTGAATATTTTCTTCACCCTCCTCCTTGTAGAGAAAGAATTAGCCGCACACCGCAACTGAGCTTGCATTCATTCTTTTATTTCCTTCAGCATCCTGACATGTTTCGTTGTTACAACCAACTTTCTCAAAGGATTATGCCTTGCGGAAAAACACCAACGCTGCTTCTGATTTTAACCTCACACAGGTGTGTTGCTTTTATTTCATTGTCCCCGATGGGACGCCCCTCGTGAGCACGCCAAGCATTGTGGTGTTTGTAGTTTTATCCATTTTTCATTTTGAACCCTCCGATGGGTGTATTTTATTTCCGTTCTTGAATGGTGCAAAGTCAGTTGTGCCACTTGCAAAGCCCCTCTTCAGGCTTGCTGTGATCCAAGCCAGAGCAGGTCTCTGGCGTCACCTGTCCACCCTCAATCGCTTCCACGGCACAAAACAAGGGTTCCTGGCGGGTGAACGCTGGCGCACTTGCTGGAGGTGCGTAACTTACGGTAGAACCAAACCGTTGAATATTTTCTTCACCCTCCTCCTTGTAGAGAAAGAATTAGCCGCACACCGCAACTGAGCTTGCATTCATTCTTTTATTTCCTTCAGCATCCTGACATGTTTCGTTGAAACACACACGGATGCTACTGACCATGATCGAAACTTGTCTAAAAAACAACCTCTTCTATTTCAACAAGGTATTATATCAACAAAACTGTGGAACAGCCATGGGCATATCATTTTCTCCCAACTACGCTAATGTCACCATGGGATGGTGGGAGAAAGTGGTAGCATGGGATACAGAAAATCAGGAATATTTGGACAAAATAACATTATGGGTCCGATTTATTGATGACCTTTTTCTAATCTGGAATGGTACGGAAAATGAGTTTAAAAGCTATTTCAAGAAATTGAACAACAACCAGATAGGTCTATCATTTACATGCAACATGAGCAAAACACAGATCGCCTTACTCGACACGTTGATCTATATAGAAAATGATACAATCCATTCAACACTCTATCGAAAAGAGACATCAACGAACAGTATATTGCATGGAACAAGCTTCCATCCAAAACCGTTGATTGCGAGCATCCCTTACGGAGAATTCATGAGAATGAAAAGAAACTGTTCGAAAATTGAAGATGCTGAAAATAAGATAGAGGACTCCGTGGAAAGGTTGAAGGCTAGAGGTTACAAAAAACACACTCTGAAAAGATGCAAACAGAGAATAGATCAAAAAACAAGACAAGAAATCCTGATACCAAAGACAAAGACTCAAGTAGAAGAACAGAAACCACGCTTTATTACAACATATAGTAAAGAAAGTGGGAAAATCATGGGAAAACTGAAAAAATACTGGCATTTAATCGAGAAGGATCCTGACATAGGTAAATTGGTGGGACAGAAACCAATTGTAACTTATCGCAAAACTAGATCGTTGAAAGATTTGTTGGTAAAAAGTCACTTCACACAAAAAGAAGATAAGAATTGGTTGTCGAACCAACAGAATGGATTCTACAAATGCAATTCTTGCAAAGCGTGCAAAATTGGGAAAAACCAAAAATCCATCATTGACCCGACCGGGAACACAATTGTCATAAATGAAAGAATAACATGTACTTCGCAATATGTGATATATATCATAGAATGCAATTGTGGGAGTAAATATATAGGAAGTACAATTTGCACGCTGCGCAAACGCATTTTGGAACATATCAGAGTGGTAAAGAATAAAGACTTGTCATATGCAACCGCCAAACATATGATACTATGCCAGAAAGGAGATTGGAGATCAATGTGCTATTATGGCATAAAAACAGTCACCTTAAACGAACGAGGTGGAAATAGAACTAGAAAACTCCGACAAATGGAATCCAAAACAATCATAAGACTCAAAACGAAGACCCCGAGAGGGATGAATTTTGATGAGGAACTGTACACACACTTAGAATAAGAACTGAATTATGAATAACACACTAGGGGAAGCCTACAGACATTGTTGACCTGTGAAAATATTATCTTTGATCATAACTTTGCAAATATGAATTGAAAATTGATTTTTTAAATTGTCCATATATAACCCAATACGTACTAAACTTGGTTAAATACACCTAATAATGTTGAATACTGCAACGTTAATACATTATCAATTGTGGCACTATGCCAATTAACAAATGTTTTGAATTAACAACAATTGGACAAGCACCAAACTTGGTCCATAATAAGGTTGAATATGTTAACGTCAACGTATTATTAATTTTGGCACCATGCCCGATGACAAATTTTACAAATGTGTAGAACTGCCGTCAAGCACTAAACTTGGTTACAATGGACAAAATATGTGAAATATGTGAATTGTGCTGATACCGTTTGAGCACATAAATCAAAAACAATATTTGCGGTAAAATGAAATGATAATGTAAATAACCTCCATGAACAGTCAGTGAATCTAAATCTGATTTTCTTTTTCTGTTAAATTATAATTTATGAAATATATATAATGAATACACTACAATGCCCAGAATGCCCCATAATGGCTAACTTGGTTTAAAAGGTGTGGAAATAGAAAACTCACTAACCGTGAGCAAAGCCGTGGAGGCTGAAACGCGTTGGTTGGGTCGTTTTGAATAAACAAGTTTAAAACTTCTACTCCGGAGTGCTGTGCATCTTTGCCCGTAAAATTAAATTGGAGCCAGGATCCGGCTCCCACGCCAAGCACCCACTGTCAGAGCGCGCTGTAAGCAGGATCACGTTGTGGATATATATATATATATTCCACAAGTTGTTGCTCAAAAGAAATCCTGTACAACAAAGAGCCGACCCAAAGAATGCTGGTGCAAGTTCAATTTTAATCCAGTGAAGCCAGCGCTGCCGCCTTATATACAAATATAAACATATAAATATATATATCGTTTAATGAGATGCCTTCAGATTAGTGCAATTTGCACCTTAATATGTTTCCTTTGAGAAAAATATTTTTGTCAAATTAATATGATCTTGATTGCGCAATAGTGCTTTTTGAACTTCCTTACCTTAATTTTAATGAACTACCAACATTGTTCCTTCAAATTTACTCAGTCATTAGATTCATGCATAGGTATTCTATGTAGTAGTACAGCAACGAGTCTAACAGAGTTTTAGAGGGTATTGTTTGCACTTGCATACATATTGTAATTTTTTTGTTTAAATCTTTTTATTGGTATTTTGTCTTTTTAACATGCCTATCATTACTAGTCCAAACAAAAATATTTATATGTTCAGAACAGAAATAGAAATCCCATGTACAGAATAGCATTATCTATCATGGCAATATAGAATCAACACTGATGTGCCATTTATCTTTACAAACATTTATAACGTGCATGTGCTTATGTTTTAGCACCTCTGCGTGCCATTGCCCACTGTTTCGCTATATCATTATTTGTATATTGGTGGCATTGCTATCTGCTTCTTACTCTTAACACATCTTATCTGAGCAGTTATGACAGAATCAGGCATGTGTGTGCCACATACATGTAAATGTGTACCATACCGGCCTATTCGTCAAATGATGAATGAGCGCAGATAATAGTCATTAGTGATTACCAAAAAGTCGCATTTTTTAAAATATACAATACTGACTGAAACTTAAAACATAGAAAGAACTTCTGCCATTTATTAAACAAACACAAACAATATCAACTATGTATTATTGAGTACGAAGGTGTATTGTCAGTACATTTCCATACAGCCATGTATCTGAATGGTAGTTGAAATAGTGCACATGCCAGGGCTCGATAGCTTGCCAACAAAGAGAACTTTTGTGCCTTATTGCATGTGTGGCATAGGCGTCTATTCATGGCGGACAAGGGGGAGGGGTGGCGACATATACCCACTCTGCAGACTTCGTGACATGTCAACTCCACCTAACTGGGAGAGAGGGGGGGGTTGAAGGATTTATCCCTGAGAGTTACTCAGGGATCAACTGTGTTGAAGTTACCGGTCTGTAAGGCAGTGAGCAATGTATCCCAGCTCTGCGCAATGGGAAATTTATGAAGCCCCGCTGTGTTCTCTCTATCTAGTGCCGTACTTTCCACCTGTGCCCATATTATAAATGAGTGCTTCCAGCTTTGTATCTCTGGTGGGGCTGCATGTTCCCATTTTTTGGTTAGGAGAAGTTTTGCAGTAATAAGACACAAATCTCGGAACTTCGAGGTTACTTTAGTTTTTTGGATCTAGTATAAAGTCCTAGAAGGCAGACTTCCCATGACAGCTGTAGCGACGTGTTTGTGCATGAAGCTAGAATCGTGACTACTTCTTGCCAATAATGCAGAAGGGATGCACAGGCCCACAGCATACGAAGCAGGTCCGCATCAGGATGTTGATAGCATGGACATGTAGAGATGGTGATGTGGAAGTATCTATTTATCATGTCCGGCAAAAGGTATGCTCTCTGTATAATGTATGTTTGAATGAGCTTGAATCTCGAGTACCTTGGTATATTCCTAGCACCCATTAATATGGCAACCCATTCCTTATCCATCCAAGGCCTGCCCCTATCCGTCTCCCATCTCGCTCTAAGCCGTTGCATCAGACACAGCGTGTGTATGAGGCGTGCCTCCACCAGCCAATGTACCACATATGACCCTGCTCCCATTACGTGTGGATATTGTACTATCAGATGTGTTGTTGGCTCAATTGCCAAATCTCCCCAGGCAGTTGACAAAGCCTTTAGGAGGAAGGTGCATAAAAGAAATTGCCCCGCTGGCAACTCATTATCCGTAACCAGCGTCTCGAAAGGTAATAATGCGCCATCTTAATATAAATATCCCAGTGTGTCGATCTCTGCCGCATGCCAGGTCACCAGAGCTGCCTCCGAGGTACCCAGTCTACCCCTTGGTAGACACCATTAGCGGTAAAATCAGACATATGGAAGTGTTGTGCGGGTAAGATATAGGCTTCTTTTATAAAATGTATGGGCTAATCCCAAATGCAACTGTTGTGGCCGTGGAGTTTTGGCGATGGGATGGAACAAGTGGCAAATTTGGGAGTGAGTCCAGGGCTGATGCATGGTCGCTGTGTCTTCCAGACTCTTTCCAGCCAACCACTTCATTGCCCATTGAAGCTGGGCAGCTACATAGTACAATTCCATATTAGGGGCTGACAGCCCTCCCTGACAAGTGGGAGCATACATTTTCCACAGAGCGACACGCGGTCTCCCCCTATTCCATATCAAGTCCCGGAACAGACTTGAAATGTTTTAAGTGAAACATAGAGTGGGAGATTTGAAAAATAATATAACAGATTGGGGAGTACAATAATTTTCAGCAAGGTGATGCGGCTCATTACGTTTAATGGAAGCATCTTCCAGAATGGCCTTTGAGCGCAGTTATCGCTCTTGTTAAATTACCTTCCATCAAATCTGCAGGTGATAGATATATAGAAACACAGAGATATCTGAAGGTGGTGGGGTGCCATGTGAGGGGTGTGCCAGTTAGCGATACTTTCCACCTCTGGTGTGTTAGCGCTGAATGAATAGACCCCCGATTTGGCCCAATTGACCCAGAGTCCTGACTTCTCCTCAAAGGTTTGAAGTATATCCGCAATGGACGTTGGGATTGCAGTGATGTCACAAAGATACAGTAACAGATCATCTTCATAAAGGGAAATGGCCTGCAGCCCATCTCCCAACCGTATCCCCATTCCTTGCGGTCTCTCCGAAGCAGCATTGCTAAAGGTTCCATAGCTAGGGAGAATAGGAGTGGAGACAGTGAGCTTCCTTGACGTGTTCCCTGTCTCACTCTGATGCAGTTCGAAATTAACTTGCCAATACGGACCCAAACTGTGGGCCGCTGGTACAATAATCTAACCATATTTAAGTAGTGTTCCCCTAGTTCGCATTTACCCAGCACAGCCACCAGATAAGGCCATTCCAATGAATCAAAGGCCTTCTCCAAATTCAGTACCAGGCAGCCCGAGCGAGGCCAGGCATGCGTGCATACTGTTGCACTCTAAAAAATCTACGTATATTAAGGGAAGTGCAGTGCGCAGGAACAAAACCATTCTGATCGGAGTGCACCAACGTTTTTACGAGAGGCGAGAGACGCCTCGCTAATAGTAATGCAAACATTTTATGATCTGTGTTAAGGAGCGCTAATGGACAATAGGAGCCTAAGAAATCGGGATTCTTATCAGGTTCAAGGAGGGAGACCAACAGAGCCTCATTCTGCGTAGCAGTGAGGGTAGAGTCATCTATCGCTGTTTCATATACTTTTAGCAGTTGTGGTACCAAAATGTGTGTATATGCCTTATAGAACTCAGTCGGTAACTTGTCCTGTCCTGGCGACTTCCCATTGGACAGGGAAAAAATACTGTCTCGAAGTTCCTCTGAGTGGAGAGGGGCGTTCAAGTCTTTGCTCTGTGGGCGCGTGGGCCACGGCAGATCTAAACCAACTATGTATGCCCGTATCTCTAGGGGTGTGACTTGTGCGCATGAGTTGTATAGATCCTGATAGTTTGACACAAATGCACCATGTATGTCCCGCTGTGTATGCACAGTTTCCCCAGTCGACTTCCTCACCGACGCTATGGGTACTGATGACTCATTCTGCGGGATAAGCCATGAGAGCACTTTGCCCGCTTTATCACCCATGTTATGGGTCCTTGCCAAATGTGCAGCACAGTTAAGACATCTCAACCGCTCTAGCAGTCGCGCATGTTCCTTCTTGAGGCAACCCAGCTGCCCCTGAGTGTCATTTATGTCTGCCTGCTCTGTGACAGTTAGCCTATGCTCTAAAGCAGTGAGTTCCCTTTCCAGCTGCCCATGCATACCTGCCTGCGTTCTCAGACAATGTCCTCTAACAGCTACATTAATAGCGTCCCATTCCACTAAAGGTGACATGGCATTATCTTCAAAGTACTGTGCCACAGTAGTAGCTAAAAAAGTCCCAAAAGTGTGCATCCAGGAGGACATCTGGCTGAAGGCCCCAGATCGGGATTGGTGGAGACTCATCCTCCCACGGTAAGTCCATTATATGCGGATTATGATCAGAGTGTGTACGCCCCATGTAGGTGGAGTCTGAAATACATGGTAGGAGGTCATTTGAGACCATGAAGCAATCCAAGCGTACATGTAATCTATGGGCCCCGGAGTAATAGGAGTACACCCTGTCTAGTGGGTTTCTATGCCACCATGCATCAGAGAAACGCCACTGTAGTGCCCAGAGCCCCAAGACTTTTGTGGCTGTGTGTGTGACGGTGCCAGACAAGGGAGGGTAGGACCGGTCAAGGGAGACGTCCATTACACAGTTATAATCTCCACCCAGGATCATAGGGAGATCATGCCATGTGGACAGTTTCTTCGATAAAAGATCGAAGAAGGCTGCCTGCCAGGGTTGGGTGCATAGAGTGATGCCAATACTACCATCTTCCCATCAAGTATCCCTTTAACTATAACTTATCTGCCCTCCTTGTCCACCAATGCGTCTACTACCTTAAACGGAGTGCCCGGTCTCACCCACACCAGAACTCCTCTCGAGTACGCAGAATAGCCTGTTGCATACAGTTGCCCCCTCCAACGTCTGTGGAGTTGTGTAACTTCTGTTTGAGCAAAGGTGTGTCTCCTGAATGAGCGCTATTTGTATGCAATGGCACTTGCAGGTAGGCGTACATGAGAAAGCGACGGTCCGGGCTGTGAATGCCACGAACGTTCCATGTGCCTATTTTAATGGGGGCCATAACCAGTGAGTGTCAGCGGTAAATCTAGGCCCGTTCAGCCGGGTGTCAGGTGAGAGTGGCAGTAAGTGTTTAAAGATCATTCTGGTATGTGCCTCGCTGTACAGCTGTACTATACAACAATCATACCCTAGTTTAAAAATAATGATGGCGGAAAAAAAATGAACAACTTACCATTAGAGCAAATTTGCAACAGGCAATTAGCCAAACTTCAAATACAATGGCACACAGCTAAAGTCTGGGTGAGGCTTGTATATACAGCAACCTAGGAGCCAAGGAAAATAAAGGAGGGGACCGGCATGTGTAGCTGAGCCTATCCCCAGATAGACCTTTAATTGGTCTGGGCTGCTGCCTGCTTATTATACATAAAATTTCCATATGTTGCAAAGCTGACAGAAGGAGTGTGTCAACAATTCGAGGACCCACCCCACAATGCCGACCAGTGCAAAATTACCAGGCTTAGTCATTACAATGCAAAGACAGCATACTGAGTCTTTTATACTTGCGTATCCAAAAGGTCCGTGCGTCGCTCAGAGTGTGGAGGAAAAGAAATGCGAGCAATAAATGTGTACATAATCAGGCAACGTTGTCGGAGGCCTGCGGAGTGACATGCGGTAGCACACAAGAGTCTTGAGAGGCAGGAAAAGTGTCCGAAAGTTCCTCTTCGCTATGTGTTCCCCGATGATCGGAGTCGGATTCCTCCCCTGGGGATCCGCTGATGTTTATCACTGCCTGCACTGCCTCGAGCTGTCCGCTCAGTATCAATTCTGGGGTCAGGCGAGAAGCCTGATGGGGGGAGGATTAGGATTGTCTCTGTCTCCTTCTGCAGCGCCGTAGAGTAGTCTCTGGCGGTTGCTCTCTAGGACCAGTTTGTGATGAGTTGTAAGATTCCAGCCATTCCTCTGCCCCTTCCGGTGTGGTGAAAAAATGAGTCTTTCCATTTGCGACGACCCTCAGCTTCACAGGGAACAACAACGAGTATTTAAGATCACATTGTCGCAGGTGTCTCTTCACCGCTAAATAAGAGTGGTGCTGTTTCTGGACTTGGAAAGTGTAATCCGGAAAGATCATTGCTTTGTGATTGTCCACTTGTATGTCCTGCAATTTTCTAGTCTCTTGAGGGACAGCGTCCCTATCCCTGTAGTTTAAGATACAGATAAAAAACAGCCTAGGGTTTGAGTCCGGAGGTGGGGGTTTGGCAGGCACCCTGTGCGCTCTTTCAACAATGAAGTATGGGGACAGGGCCTCACCCGGCAGCAGCGAACGGATCCAACCTTCCTTGTAGGTTACTGTGTTCTTCCCTTCCACTTCCTCTGGAAGGCCCACAATGTGTATATTGTTGCGGCGGGCCCTGCCTACGGCATCCTCCGCTCTATCTTCCAGGAATTCTACTCGGTTGAGCAAATCCCGAATATTCTTCTTGGCCATGGACACCCGTGGCGAGCCCCCACAATGTCCCCTTCAGTGGCAGCAGTCTGCGAGTTTCCAATGGTCTGCATGTAGCAACATCGGATCAAGTGCCACTTTGTTGATTTTACCTTCTAGAGAAGTGCGAATCTGATTCATCGTCTCTCCGAGTTTCTCGACTGCCGCTAGCACCGCATCTAGCTTATGTGACATGGGGTCCACTGTGTCCGCCTCCGCCATCTTGTCCGCTTGCGCCCGGGTCTGTGGGTGAAGACCCATGGCACCACCAGTGCCATCCTTCATTCGGCCCTCTCGCAACATGTGGCAGCAGGGAACGAGCGTTATGTGGGACTTATCACGCCTCAGTTGCCTCTGAAGCGGCACCTGAAATCTCCAACCACCATTCACCACAAAGAAGTTCCGGGATCGGTCCAAAGAGGCAGGCGTGCCCGACTGCTCTGCTCGTGGCTGTGCCGCTAGACTGTGATATGGAGGCAGTTAGGATGGTCTCGCCGTTCCCGGGTTCGGTAGTATGATCGCGAAAGGCAGGACTTAACAGACATAGCGAATTATGGTATGCCACCATGTATTTATTTGTAGTTTCAGCAGCAGCCTGGTCAGTTCAGCTCAGAATGGTGCCTGTGGGCTAGGCTCTCAGTGTGGGACGGTTCTTTAAATCAGGGTGTTCAGTAATGGGTCATCCCCCATATAGGATCCTATCAAACTCCAAAATTGACTCCACACTTCATGCGCAGTGCAGTATGATTGGCGACTTAGTCCTCTCCAGGAGGCCGCGAGCACACCGCTCAGGCAGCACAGGTCACAGGTTCATTGCCGTGAAGGGGAGGCCGCAATGCATCTGTCTATTCTCCGGGGTGGGGCAGCCACCGATCCCAGGCATGCCGTGGGCCCGATGTCCCTACCGCACCCCACTTGGCAACTGTGGAGCAGGTCAGGGCGATCTCCGAGTGGAAGATCCTCCAGCGCAAGGTCTCACAGCAGTGACGCGCCTGCCAGCGCAGAATCTTCACAGCTGATCGCGGCCTCCACTCCAGCCCAGGTTCGCCACACTAGAGCAAGCCCAGTACGCGGAGCCAGTCCCCGGCCTCGTGTGCTAGGATGTAGCCGGCAGCAGCGCTACATTCATGATAGCTTAGGAGGCGGGGGGGGTAAGTCTAGGCCCGGATATGTGATAGCGGTACTCCTCTGCCTGAATGGATTGCCGCGGTGGGAAGATTGCAATGTATCCATCCAGTCCCTGGGGCGGAACAGCCACTGATCCCAGGCATGCTGTGCGGCCCAATGTCTCTATCATATCCCATTCAGCAACCGTGGAGAAGGGCAGGGCGATGCCAGAGTGGCAGCTCCTCCACCGCAAGGTCCCACAGCAGCGCCGCACATGCGAGCGCAGGCTTCTTACAGCTGGAGTGTAAAACCAGGAAACCGGATTCACACAGAGCAGACACCTAACGTCAGTACTGGCCCAAGTGGGTAGTGTCTGCTCTCTTCACTCTGATGCTCACCAAATTCTGTCCATCACCACCCCCTTTTGTACCACTTTGTTTGCCATAAGTTGGCAGGGTATGCTCAGACGTGAGTCCCTTGCTCACTTTGCCACTGGATTCAAGCAAGCCGGGCTGAAGACGGCTGAAATGCCAGAAACCGGTTCTCGGAAGCTTGTTTCCAGTCCAGGGAAGGCATGGCTTGACAGTTCGGGCTGGACTGTTCCCATGAGGCACAGGGTCAGACTGATTTGCATATAGCCATGTCTGAACTGGGGTGGCAGAGTGGGCTAAAGAACGGTGATGGATCAAAACCAGATCTTTTGACTGGGTGTGAGTGTTTGATTGGTTCAGATGCTCCGTTCATCACCACCCCCTTTTGTACCACCAAGTTCTGTAAAGAGGGCGGTTCTCACAGTTTCTCGTGTCCCTCACCCCGACGCTTATCTTCACAGTTAAATATATATGTATATATAGTTAGGACCTAGTTTCCATAGGAAATCTGCAACATTCTATTGGGAATAACTTTGGCGCCGGTTGATGAATCTTCACGAATTTCTCAAAGAAGATGGCCCGCTCCGCACCGCTTTTTCCCTCAAAGTCTCGGGTAGATTCGTCAAGCGGGGGCCGAGAAAAAAGGGGGGTCCCAAAACGTGTTTTCCCCGTGTTATTTTCCATAGGAAGATTAGACACGGCTACAGCTCGAACGGCTGAACGGAATTACACCAAATTTGGCAAAATGGTAGAGTCTGATTCGCAGATCGCCCTTTTGTTTAAATGGTGTAAATCCCTCCAGTAGTTTTTGAGAAAATCGAATTTGAAAAAAATGTATATATCTATAAGCACGCACCGTGCGCGCATCCATGTGAGCACCGTGCGAGCACCCCGCGATTTAAAAAAAAAATTGGGGCCTTGGGGGTCCTTGTGGGTCCCCCTGAGCAGGCCTAGAGGGTCAGGGTGCTTCTACCCTGCCCCCTTTTTGAGTTCTACACGTTTGTTTTTCTGCTTTCCTGTGCCTCAGTCTACCGAGGCACAAGATGGCTGACAACAATTTCTGTTTTGGAGTGTTGACAGACAGTGGAAGCCAATCAGCATGCCTTCCAGAGAAAGCTGCATGCTCATTGGCTGTCAACACTTCAAACCAGGTAGTGTTGGCATCCATCTTGTGCTCGGTAGACCGAGGCACAAGAAAGCAGAAAAAAAAACGTGTAGAACACAAAAAGGGGGCAAGGTAGACAAACCCTGAACCCCCTAGGCCTGCCCAGGTGGTCCCACAAGGACCCCTAAGGCCCAACATTTTTTTTTTAAAAACCCGGTCTGGTTTTTTTCAAATTACCCCCGGGGGGACTATATCGCGGGGGTATAGTGATAAAGAAGTGTGGGGGGTCCCCAATTCCCCCACACTGCCCCGGGGACCGCCGCCCCACGGGGCAAAGCAACGCAGCCCCCTGGTGCATACTGGAGACTCCTGGTGGGCTAGATGGCCCTCAGGGACCCCCAGTATGCAAGGGGAATTAGTTGCCCCTCTGCAAACGTGCAAGGGGGCTGCGTTGCAGAGAGGTGTAAAAAGGGGCATAGCCTCATCACACCTCTCTGCAATGCAGCCCCCTGGCGCATACTGGAGGTTCCAGGTGGCCTAGTTGGCCCCCAGCGAGCCCCAGTATGCAGGGGGAATTTGTTCCCCCTCTGCAAACGCACCAGGGGGCTGCGTTGCAGAGAGGTGTGAAAGCATTTTTTTTTATTTATATTAAAAATATGTAATGTAATTTAAAAAATAAAATATCTAAAAATAAATAATTAAAAATAATGTAGTAAATCAGTATAAAAAATATAACAATTAATACATTTAAAAATTATCATTTACAAAACCATTGAAATTCACTGAAAAACCATAGGTTTCAGCCACGTTATAGTTAGGAATTAGCATTTTAAAAACCTTTGAAATTCACTGAAAAAACCATAGGTTTCACACCAGTTATAGTTAGCTGGTCATTTTCCTCATACAAAACCTTTGAAATTCCCCCGTTATAGTTAGTTCAGCTAACTATAACTCGCGCGCCCGCAATGCATTGCTGAGGATGTCACATATTACATCACTCATGACATAGTCAGTGACATCACTCATGACATCACTGATGACATCTCAAATTACATAACCCACTTGGGTGAAATTGTGTGGATCAACAGCAGAGCCCACTGGGGCATTTGGCAGCACTGCAAGTACCATCATGCAATTCTTCCGGAAACCTGTGTAGGCGGACTTTAAAAATATAAATTTTGTCATGTGACTGCCATAACAGCTGATGACTACGGAGGCCTGTGAGCAAGGCGCAATGCCCGAAACGCGTAAGGCCATTGATGCGTAAGGCCATTGATGTTTCCTGGCTTCATCCCTGTAACGCTGCAACCTTCATCCCTGTAACGCTGCAACCTTCAATAAAGATGTGACAACCTACCTGAAGTGCGGCTCCATTCGATATATATATATATATATATATATATATATATATATATATATATATATATATAGATATAGATATTCCAACATAACCCAGTTTAGGAAGATAAATAAATCCACTGGCGCCGTGGCCACATTGCATAAACGGTTTTTATTTTTAGGCTTCGGGTAGACCCGACGCGTTTCGCAGTTACCTCACTGCTTTGTCAAGGGTGATTCAATAAAGTAAAGTACACACATTTAAAGGTGCAATGAAACATGCTGAAATTGCTTATAAAATATGCAGAAAAAGAATGCATGAAATTAAATGAGGAAATCGAGGGACTAATGGATAAACTAAAAAACCTGTATACTACAGATGAATTTGACATGGAAATGAGTAAAATCACTAAAAAACTGTTGAAAATTGAGGAAGAAATTAAATTGAAAAAATTATTGAAATTTGAGCGAGATGAGGCTGATTATAGAAATGGACAGATTCTGACATTTAGCAAAAAATTCGATCATTTGAGAAAAAATATTCAACATCCTAGTAAACAAGTGGCATCATCTCCTCCAAATGTAGAAGAAGTACCTGCATTGGAAGGGAGTAGCAGTTCAGTGGCAGGTAATATCACACCAGATCTAGCCTCCAATAATGTATCCATGTCAGAAGGAGTAAAAGAACGTTTTTTAAAAGAAGTAACGCTAATGACAAAAGGAAGAGCCCAGAATCTCCAAGTCAACAGCGAAAGCCCTATAAGAGGACGTGGTCGAGGAGGCAGAGGAGGAAGAGGGAAAAATTACACCGCAAGCAATACAGGAGGAACCCCAGTGGGAATGGTGACCAGGGGGAGAGAAGCATCAAAGAAATGAAGAATCAAACTGTGGTAAATCTTTCTAATTATTTATTGACTGATGATGAACTTGATGTACTAGCAAAAGGACTAATTAGGGGGAGACGATGCACAGCTAAGATGTATTGGGTTGGTCGAATATAGATGAACTTCGGGTGCACACGTGGGTGGTGTCTCCGTCCAAGACACCTAGGAAAATATGTAAGAGGTCGTGTATGCATGAGCCATGCAGCTACATCCCCACAGTTTGGCACACCATTTGAATAATTCTTCAAAGTAACAGTCTTGATAGTTCAGTTTATTTTGAACGCAAGTTAGATATCAATGACAGATTGATATTGAGTTCATATCAATGGGTATTTCTGATTCAAAAAAGTTTGTTGTTCAAAACGAGGAACAGTAAAGCAATATAACTCCAATGCATTTCGGGCAGGGCCCTTTGTCAAGGAGTACTAAAAGAGAGGAGACGAATTACCATCAGAATGCATAACAGTGGAGAACATGTGAGTAAGAAAACATAATTAACATAAATAATTACACAAAAACGGTACATAGCGTTTAACTGCGATCGCGATTAAGGCTTAAAGAGGTGAAAACTTAGGTGCGGTGAAACATGGAAAGTGCTAACGGGGCAAGTAGTGTTCTCGAATTATTTGTGACATTATTTTAGTGGAGTTCGCATGCGGCTACTTTATCAAAGTGCTCGTGGGTCTGAGATAGCGTGAGCAATTCAACGCGCGTTAAGCAAGCCACCATGAGAGGCGCCAGTGAAAAGGACTTACTTCAGCCTCAAAGTAACGTGGCCCGTTACAGACAGGTTCATGGTTCCCGACCAAGAAGCCGGCAGGTTAATATTACGCGGGACACAGGGTAGTGAACATTGAAGATGGACTGGGTTAGTAAGTATGGGCGCCATGTTGGAGTGGGGAAAACACTAACAAAGTGTGCAAAAATGAGTTATTGGTGTAAGGTGCAAAACGATAAGTGGAAATAATAAAAATAATGAAGGTGAAATGAGGTGATAATAAAAGTGAACCATGCAAATTAAAGGTAACAGAAAGTGTGAAAACACACGCAGCATAGGAAACAATGCAATATAGTTAACATCATAAATGACAACTAAATTCACAGCGATCATTTAATCCATAAGGTTTTTGGGTTTGGAGACGATAAATCCATTCCAATTCTCTCTTCAACAAGAGTTTATTATTGTCAGTGCCCTCCTTTTTGATAACAGTTTCCAAAATGATGAATTGTAGTTGGGCAATGGAATGACGAGCTTCATCAAAATGCATGGCAATGTTGGACTTTGCGTTTTTAAGTCTGATGTTTGACTTATGTTCATTCAAACGTGTCTTTATTTTTCTCTCGGTTTTCCCCACATATAATTTGCCACAAGGGCACTTGAGAGCGTAGATTAAGTTTGTGGAGTCACACGTGGCATTGGTTCGGAGCTTGATGACTTTGCCTTTCATAGGATGATGAATGAAATTGCCTTTGATTACTGAATTGCAATGATTGCAGTTAAGGCACGGTTGTGTGCCCTTATATTTTTGATCTGGAGATGTGGGATTGGACAAAATTTCTTTAATGTTTTTACTTCGAGTGTGGGCGAACAAGGGTGTAGCTCTGTACAACTCGTCAAAATCTGGTTCAATCTGGAGGATGGGCCAGTGTTTTAATATGATCTTTTTATAGATCTTGCTGACTGTCGAATATTTTGACACCAGGACGTTTCGTGACAATGTTATATTGGGTTTTTTTGACAAAGCTTCTTGTCTGGTAATTTGTGCTACTCGAAGTTGTGCATCTTTCACAACCTGTTCAGGATAGCCTCTCGCTACAAATCGTTGCTGCATTTCATCCATACGTAGATCGAGGGTGTGATGATCTGAAACAATGCGCTTGACTCTCAAAAGTTGAGAAAACGGTAAATGTCTCTTAAGAGACTCCTGGTGGTGGCTCTTATAGTGCAAGGTGTTATTGCGGTCTGTCTTTTTTCTATGGAGGTCAGTAACAAGTCCATTGGTGGTGATTTTTATATTTACGTCAAGGAAAGTAATTTCCGAATCATTGGTTTCCCATGTGAGCTTGATGCGGTCGTCTTTAGAGTTTAGTTGTCTTAGAAATTGTTCAAGAGAGTCTTTGGAATCTGTCCAAATGAGGAAAAGATCATCAATGTATCTTGTGTACATGAGTATTTTTTCATAGTTGGTTTGATCGTCATAGATGTGCGTTTTTTCAAAGTTTTCCATGTAGATGTTTGCGTATGAGGGGGCCGCACAATTTCCCATGGCCATCCCGGAAAGCTGTAGGAACCACTCATTGTTGACATGAAAATAACTATGGTAGAGGGTGTATCCCATCAATTCCATAAGGAACATTTGCATAGAGCTGTCAATGTCACTGGTGAGCAAGGCCTGTTCAACTGCTTCAATCCCTCCCTGATGGGGGATGGACGTGTATAAGGAGCTGACGTCAGCAGTACACATGATGTAATGATTGTCATGGTTGATTTGAATTTCAGATAGTTTGATTAGAAATTCTGTGGTGTCCCTGATGTAGCTGTGGGCTTTGGTAACAATGGGTTGTAGGTATTTGTCAATCAGCTTACCAGTTGCTTCGTGAATGGAACCTCGGGTGGACACGATTGGTCGAAAAGGGGGATTATTCAAATCTTTATGAATTTTGGGACTCATTTGTAGGGTTGGACTCCTTGGATGTTGAGGTAGAAGAAAATTCTTAGTGCGTTCCTGTATAATGTTGTTGTCGAAAGCTCTCTTGACGATGTCTTGAAGAGTGTTAAAAAATTCTCTAGTCGGGTTCTGATCGAGTTTCATATATAAGGAAGCATCGCTGATGTGTTCTTGTAACCGTTCATTGTATAAGGAGTTGTCAAGAATGACAAGAGCCCCACCCTTGTCAGCTTTCAAGCATTTAATTGACTTGTTGTTGGCCAAAGATTTGAGAGCGTCGAGGTCTTTGGGTGTGAGGTTAGGGCGTCGGTTATGACGTTGGAAGTTGATCTTAGACACGTCATGCCGTACCAGTTTTTCGAATAAATCAATTGACTTATGGCTACAAGGAGCCTGAAATGTGCTACCAGGTCTCAATCCTTTCAGCTCGTCGGGCTTATAGTCAATGGTGGGTGGTAAGACCTTTTCAAAAAAGTAACGCAGTCTGAGTTTCCTTAGGAATTTGAAGGTGCTGACCTCAAGTTCTAATAAGTTGGTGTTGCTGGTGGGAATGAATGAAGTGCCTTTTTCTAAGACCTTCATCTGGTGTTGGTTGATGGCAGTGTTCGAAATGTTTATAACTAAGTGGTCTTTTTGAGTTTGGGATCTTTCGGTATTGTCTTGCTTCGGGTAGAAGGGGCGGTTGAATCTTTTACTTTTGCGCTGACTCCTCCTGAGTCTTCGAGGTCGGTTGGCTCTACCTCTAAAAAATGAACCGCGGAGGTTTGAATTTGTGAAGTGGTAGACGTGCTAGCGCCGTCGTGAGATGGTCTAGGAGTTGGAGTGGCACGAGATGGTCGAGAAGAAGTATCGCTGCCAGAGGAAGATGTATCCGTTTGTGTGTTAGTTGGTCGATTTCTTCTCCGTTGGGCGTATATGTCTGCCCATGAATAAACTTCATCGAGCTTGTAATCAAGCGTATCCCGACGATATTTTCGGATTTTGCGCTCGTTGATCTCTTTTTGATGTTTGTCCAATGTATTTTTTAGGTCAGCCAAAGTGTTAGTGAGTTCTTCTGGAGTTAGCATGTCTTTAAGTTCTGAATCGATTTCTTTAATTTCAAGTTCAAGTTCCTTAAGTATGTCTGAAAGCTCTTCCACAATCAATAGGATAAGATCCAGGCTGCATTTGTTCAAAATTCTTTCCCACTTGTCTTTAAATGTCTTTGAATTTTTACATATTGAGGGTTTCAGGGCAATCCGTAAACCGCGAGGGATTCTGAGGGCCCTGTGATACTTCAATAAAGTGCTCGCATGGAGCTTTTGGTTGATGTGTCTCTTTGAAAGGTATAGAAGTTGCTTATAGCATTGTTCTTTGTTGCGTGTGGAGGAGGCTGGGGTGATGTCTTCCTCAATTAATGCATAAATGCGTTGACGTTCCTCATCGTCATATGCGAGAGTGTGAGCTCTTGCTTCAGTGCTGCGGCTAATTACTTCGAATTGCATTTTGATGCGTGCAATCGTTCGAGGCGGAATATAGTAAATGATAAATAGGGGGAGACGATGCACAGCTAAGATGTATTGGGTTGGTCGAATATAGATGAACTTCGGGTGCACACGTGGGTGGTGTCTCCGTCCAAGACACCTAGGAAAATATGTAAGAGGTCGTGTATGCATGAGCCATGCAGCTACATCCCCACAGTTTGGCACACCATTTGAATAATTCTTCAAAGTAACAGTCTTGATAGTTCAGTTTATTTTGAACGCAAGTTAGATATCAATGACAGATTGATATTGAGTTCATATCAATGGGTATTTCTGATTCAAAAAAGTTCGTTGTTCAAAACGAGGAACAGTAAAGCAATATAACTCCAATGCATTTCGGGCAGGGCCCTTTGTCAAGGAGTACTAAAAGAGAGGAGACGAATTACCATCAGAATGCATAACAGTGGAGAACATGTGAGTAAGAAAACATAATTAATATAAATAATTGCACAAAAACGGTACATAGCGTTTAACTGCGATCGCGATTAAGGCTTAAAGAGGTGAAAACTTAGGTGCGGTGAAACATGGAAAGTGCTAACGGGGCAAGTAGTGTTCTCAAATTATTTGTGACATTATTTTAGTGGAGTTCGCATGCGGCTACTTTATCAAAGTGCTCGTGGGTCTGAGATAGCGTGAGCAATTCAACGCGCGTTAAGCAAGCCACCATGAGAGGCGCCAGTGAAAAGGACTTACTTCAGCTTCAAAGTAACGTGGCCCGTTACAGACAGGTTCATGGTTCCCGACCAGGAAGCCGGCAGGTTAATATTACGCGGGACACAGGGTAGTGAACATTGAAGATGGACTGGGTTAGTAAGTATGGGCGCCATGTTGGAGTGGGGAAAACACTAACAAAGTGTGCAAAAATGAGTTATTGGTGTAAGGTGCAAAACGATAAGTGGAAATAATAAAAATAATGAAGGTGAAATGAGGTGATAATAAAAGTGAACCATGCAAATTAAAGGTAACAGAAAGTGTGAAAACACACGCAGCATAGGAAACAATGCAATATAGTTAACATCATAAATGACAACTAAATTCACAGCGATCATTTAATCCATAAGGTTTTTGGGTTTGGAGACGATAAATCCATTCCAATTCTCTCTTCAACAAGAGTTTATTATTGTCAGTGCCCTCCTTTTTGATAACAGTTTCCAAAATGATGAATTGTAGTTGGGCAATGGAATGACGAGCTTCATCAAAATGCATGGCAATGTTGGACTTTGCGTTTTTAAGTCTGATGTTTGACTTATGTTCATTCAAACGTGTCTTTATTTTTCTCTCGGTTTTCCCCACATATAATTTGCCACAAGGGCACTTGAGAGCGTAGATTAAGTTTGTGGAGTCACACGTGGCATTGGTTCGGAGCTTGATGACTTTGCCTTTCATAGGATGATGAATGAAATTGCCTTTGATTACTGAATTGCAATGATTGCAGTTAAGGCACGGTTGTGTGCCCTTATATTTTTGATCTGGAGATGTGGGATTGGACAAAATTTCTTTAATGTTTTTACTTCGAGTGTGGGCGAACAAGGGTGTAGCTCTGTACAACTCGTCAAAATCTGGTTCAATCTGGAGGATGGGCCAGTGTTTTAATATGATCTTTTTATAGATCTTGCTGACTGTCGAATATTTTGACACCAGGACGTTTCGTGACAATGTTATATTGGTTTTTTTTGACAAAGCTTCTTGTCTGGTAATTTGTGCTACTCGAAGTTGTGCATCTTTCACAACCTGTTCAGGATAGCCTCTCGCTACAAATCGTTGCTGCATTTCATCCATACGTAGATCGAGGGTGTGATGATCTGAAACAATGCGCTTGACTCTCAAAAGTTGAGAAAACGGTAAATGTCTCTTAAGAGACTCCTGGTGGTGGCTCTTATAGTGCAAGGTGTTATTGCGGTCTGTCTTTTTTCTATGGAGGTCAGTAACAAGTCCATTGGTGGTGATTTTTATATTTACGTCAAGGAAAGTAATTTCCGAATCATTGGTTTCCCATGTGAGCTTGATGCGGTCGTCTTTAGAGTTTAGTTGTCTTAGAAATTGTTCAAGAGAGTCTTTGGAATCTGTCCAAATGAGGAAAAGATCATCAATGTATCTTGTGTACATGAGTATTTTTTCATAGTTGGTTTGATCGTCATAGATGTGCGTTTTTTCAAAGTTTTCCATGTAGATGTTTGCGTATGAGGGGGCCGCACAATTTCCCATGGCCATCCCGGAAAGCTGTAGGAACCACTCATTGTTGACATGAAAATAACTATGGTAGAGGGTGTATCCCATCAATTCCATAAGGAACATTTGCATAGAGCTGTCAATGTCACTGGTGAGCAAGGCCTGTTCAACTGCTTCAATCCCTCCCTGATGGGGGATGGACGTGTATAAGGAGCTGACGTCAGCAGTACACATGATGTAATGATTGTCATGGTTGATTTGAATTTCAGATAGTTTGATTAGAAATTCTGTGGTGTCCCTGATGTAGCTGTGGGCTTTGGTAACAATGGGTTGTAGGTATTTGTCAATCAGCTTACCAGTTGCTTCGTGAATGGACCCTCGGGTGGACACGATTGGTCGAAAAGGGGGATTATTCAAATCTTTATGAATTTTGGGACTCATTTGTAGGGTTGGACTCCTTGGATGTTGAGGTAGAAGAAAATTCTTAGTGCGTTCCTGTATAATGTTGTTGTCGAAAGCTCTCTTGACGATGTCTTGAAGAGTGTTAAAAAATTCTCTAGTCGGGTTCTGATCGAGTTTCATATATAAGGAAGCATCGCTGATGTGTTCTTGTAACCGTTCATTGTATAAGGAGTTGTCAAGAATGACAAGAGCCCCACCCTTGTCAGCTTTCAAGCATTTAATTGACTTGTTGTTGGCCAAAGATTTGAGAGCGTCGAGGTCTTTGGGTGTGAGGTTAGGGCGTCGGTTATGACGTTGGAAGTTGATCTTAGACACGTCATGCCGTACCAGTTTTTCGAATAAATCAATTGACTTATGGCTACAAGGAGCCTGAAATGTGCTACCAGGTCTCAATCCTTTCAGCTCGTCGGGCTTATTGTCAATGGTGGGTGGTAAGACCTTTTCAAAAAAGTAACGCAGTCTGAGTTTCCTTAGGAATTTGAAGGTGCTGACCTCAAGTTCTAATAAGTTGGTGTTGCTGGTGGGAATGAATGAAGTGCCTTTTTCTAAGACCTTCATCTGGTGTTGGTTGATGGCAGTGTTCGAAATGTTTATAACTAAGTGGTCTTTTTGAGTTTGGGATCTTTCGGTATTGTCTTGCTTCGGGTAGAAGGGGAGGTTGAATCTTTTACTTTTGCGCTGACTCCTCCTGAGTCTTCGAGGTCGGTTGGCTCTACCTCTAAAAAATGAACCGCGGAGGTTTGAATTTGTGAAGTGGTAGACGTGCTAGCGCCGTCGTGAGATGGTCTAGGAGTTGGAGTGGCACGAGATGGTCGAGAAGAAGTATCGCTGCCAGAGGAAGATGTATCCGTTTGTGTGTTAGTTGGTCGATTTCTTCTCCGTTGGGCGTATATGTCTGCCCATGAATAAACTTCATCGAGCTTGTAATCAAGCGTATCCCGACGATATTTTCGGATTTTGCGCTCGTTGATCTCTTTTTGATGTTTGTCCAATGTATTTTTTAGGTCAGCCAAAGTGTTAGTGAGTTCTTCTGGAGTTAGCATGTCTTTAAGTTCTGAATCGATTTCTTTAATTTCAAGTTCAAGTTCCTTAAGTATGTCTGAAAGCTCTTCCACAATCAATAGGATAAGATCCAGGCTGCATTTGTTCAAAATTCTTTCCCACTTGTCTTTAAATGTCTTTGAATTTTTACATAATGAGGGTTTCAGGGCGATCCGTAAACCGCGAGGGATTCTGAGGGCCCTGTGATACTTCAATAAAGTGCTCGCATGGAGCAGTTGAACAGGCCTTGCTCACCAGTGACATTGACAGCTCTATGCAAATGTTCCTTATGGAATTGATGGGATACACCCTCTACCATAGTTATTTTCATGTCAACAATGAGTGGTTCCTACAGCTTTCCGGGATGGCCATGGGAAATTGTGCGGCCCCCTCATACGCAAACATCTACATGGAAAACTTTGAAAAAACGCACATCTATGACGATCAAACCAACTATGAAAAAATACTCATGTACACAAGATACATTGATGATCTTTTCCTCATTTGGACAGATTCCAAAGACTCTCTTGAACAATTTCTAAGACAACTAAACTCTAAAGACGACCGCATCAAGCTCACATGGGAAACCAATGATTCGGAAATTACTTTCCTTGACGTAAATATAAAAATCACCACCAATGGACTTGTTACTGACCTCCATAGAAAAAAGACAGACCGCAATAACACCTTGCACTATAAGAGCCACCACCAGGAGTCTCTTAAGAGACATTTACAGTTTTCTCAACTTTTGAGAGTCAAGCGCATTGTTTCAGATCATCACACCCTCGATCTACGTATGGATGAAATGCAGCAACGATTTGTAGCGAGAGGCTATCCTGAACAGGTTGTGAAAGATGCACAACTTCGAGTAGCACAAATTACCAGACAAGAAGCTTTGTCAAAAAAACCCAATATAACATTGTCACGAAACGTCCTGGTGTCAAAATATTCGACAGTCAGCAAGATCTATAAAAAGATCATATTAAAACACTGGCCCATCCTCCAGATTGAACCAGATTTTGACGAGTTGTACAGAGCTACACCCTTGTTCGCCCACACTCGAAGTAAAAACATTAAAGAAATTTTGTCCAATCCCACATCTCCAGATCAAAAATATAAGGGCACACAACCGTGCCTTAACTGCAATCATTGCAATTCAGTAATCAAAGGCAATTTCATTCATCATCCTATGAAAGGCAAAGTCATCAAGCTCCGAACCAATGCCACGTGTGACTCCACAAACTTAATCTACGCTCTCAAGTGCCCTTGTGGCAAATTATATGTGGGGAAAACCGAGAGAAAAATAAAGACACGTTTGAATGAACATAAGTCAAACATCAGACTTAAAAACGCAAAGTCCAACATTGCCATGCATTTTGATGAAGCTCGTCATTCCATTGCCCAACTACAATTCATCATTTTGGAAACTGTTATCAAAAAGGAGGGCACTGACAATAATAAACTCTTGTTGAAGAGAGAATTGGAATGGATTTATCGTCTCCAAACCCAAAAACCTTATGGATTAAATGATCGCTGTGAATTTAGTTGTCATTTATGATGTTAACTATATTGCATTGTTTCCTATGCTGCGTGTGTTTTCACACTTTCTGTTACCTTTAATTTGCATGGTTCACTTTTATTATCACCTCATTTCACCTTCATTATTTTTATTATTTCCACTTATCGTTTTGCACCTTACACCAATAACTCATTTTTGCACACTTTGTTAGTGTTTTCCCCACTCCAACATGGCGCCCATACTTACTAACCCAGTCCATCTTCAATGTTCACTACCCTGTGTCCCGCGTAATATTAACCTGCCGGCTTCCTGGTCGGGAACCATGAACCTGTCTGTAACGGGCCACGTTACTTTGAAGCTGAAGTAAGTCCTTTTCACTGGCGCCTCTCATGGTGGCTTGCTTAACGCGCGTTGAATTGCTCACGCTATCTCAGACCCACGAGCACTTTGATAAAGTAGCCGCATGCGAACTCCACTAAAATAATGTCACAAATAATTCGAGAACACTACTTGCCCCGTTAGCACTTTCCATGTTTCACCGCACCTAAGTTTTCACCTCTTTAAGCCTTAATCGCGATCGCAGTTAAACGCTATGTACCGTTTTTGTGTAATTATTTATGTTAATTATGTTTTCTTACTCACATGTTCTCCACTGTTATGCATTCTGATGGTAATTTGTCTCCTCTCTTTTAGTACTCCTTGACAAAGGGCCCTGCCCGAAATGCATTGGAGTTATATTGCTTTACTGTTCCTCGTTTTGAACAACGAACTTTTTTGAATCAGAAATACCCATTGATATGAACTCAATATCAATCTGTCATTGATATCTAACTTGCGTTCAAAATAAACTGAACTATCAAGACTGTTACTTTGAAGAATTATTCAAATGGTGTGCCAAACTGTGGGGATGTAGCTGCATGGCTCATGCATACACGACCTCTTACATATTTTCCTAGGTGTCTTGGACGGAGACACCACCCACGTGTGCACCCGAAGTTCATCTATATTCGACCAACCCAATACATCTTAGCTGTGCATCGTCTCCCCCTATTTATCATTTACTATATTCCGCCTCGAACGATTGCACGCATCAAAATGCAATTCGAAGTAATTAGCCGCAGCACTGAAGCAAGAGCTCACACTCTCGCATATGACGATGAGGAACGTCAACGCATTTATGCATTAATTGAGGAAGACATCACCCCAGCCTCCTCCACACGCAACAAAGAACAATGCTATAAGCAACTTCTATACCTTTCAAAGAGACACATCAACCAAAAGCTCCATGCGAGCACTTTATTGAAGTATCACAGGGCCCTCAGAATCCCTCGCGGTTTACGGATCGCCCTGAAACCCTCATTATGTAAAAATTCAAAGACATTTAAAGACAAGTGGGAAAGAATTTTGAACAAATGCAGCCTGGATCTTATCCTATTGATTGTGGAAGAGCTTTCAGACATACTTAAGGAACTTGAACTTGAAATTAAAGAAATCGATTCAGAACTTAAAGACATGCTAACTCCAGAAGAACTCACTAACACTTTGGCTGACCTAAAAAATACATTGGACAAACATCAAAAAGAGATCAACGAGCGCAAAATCCGAAAATATCGTCGGGATACACTTGATTACAAGCTCGATGAAGTTTATTCATGGGCAGACATATACGCCCAACGGAGAAGAAATCGACCAACTAACACACAAACGGATACAGCTTCCTCTGGCAGCGATACTTCTTCTCGACCATCTCGTGCCACTCCAACTCCTAGACCATCTCACGACGGCGCTAGCACGTCTACCACTTCACAAATTCAAACCTCCGCGGTTCATTTTTTAGAGGTAGAGCCAACCGACCTCGAAGACTCAGGAGGAGTCAGCGCAAAAGTAAAAGATTCAACCGCCCCTTCTACCCGAAGCAAGACAATACCGAAAGATCCCAAACTCAAAAAGACCACTTAGTTATAAACATTTCGAACACTGCCATCAACCAAAAAAGGCACTTCATTCATTCCCACCAGCAACACCAACTTATTAGAACTTGAGGTCAGCACCTTCAAATTCCTAAGGAAACTCAGACTGCGTTACTTTTTTGAAAAGGTCTTACCACCCACCATTGACAATAAGCCCGACGAGCTGAAAGGATTGAGACCTGGTAGCACATTTCAGGCTCCTTGTAGCCATAAGTCAATTGATTTATTCGAAAAACTGGTACGGCATGACGTGTCTAAGATCAACTTCCAACGTCATAACCGACGCCCTAACCTCACACCCAAAGACCTCGACGCTCTCAAATCTTTGGCCAACAACAAGTCAATTAAATGCTTGAAAGCTGACAAGGGTGGGGCTCTTGTCATTCTTGACAACTCCTTATACAATGAACGGTTACAAGAACACATCAGCGATGCTTCCTTATATATGAAACTCGATCAGAACCCGACTAGAGAATTTTTTAACACTCTTCAAGACATCGTCAAGAGAGCTTTCGACAACAACATTATACAGGAACGCACTAAGAATTTTCTTCTACCTCAACATCCAAGGAGTCCAACCCTACAAATGAGTCCCAAAATTCATAAAGATTTGAATAATCCCCCTTTTCGACCAATCGTGTCCACCCGAGGTTCCATTCACGAAGCAACTGGTAAGCTGATTGACAAATACCTACAACCCATTGTTACCAAAGCCCACAGCTACATCAGGGACACCACAGAATTTCTAATCAAACTATCTGAAATTCAAATCAACCATGACAATCATTACATCATGTGTACTGCTGACGTCAGCTCCTTATACACGTCCATCCCCCATCAGGGAGGGATTGAAGCAGTTGAACAGGCCTTGCTCACCAGTGACATTGACAGCTCTATGCAAATGTTCCTTATGGAATTGATGGGATACACCCTCTACCATAGTTATTTTCATGTCAACAATGAGTGGTTCCTACAGCTTTCCGGGATGGCCATGGGAAATTGTGCGGCCCCCTCATACGCAAACATCTACATGGAAAACTTTGAAAAAACGCACATCTATGACGATCAAACCAACTATGAAAAAATACTCATGTACACAAGATACATCGATGATCTTTTCCTCATTTAGACAGATTCCAAAGACTCTCTTGAACAATTTCTAAGACAACTAAACTCTAAAGACGACCGCATCAAGCTCACATGGGAAACCAATGATTCGGAAATTACTTTCCTTGACGTAAATATAAAAATCACCACCAATGGACTTGTTACTGACCTCCATAGAAAAAAGACAGACCGCAATAACACCTTGCACTATAAGAGCCACCACCAGGAGTCTCTTAAGAGACATTTACCGTTTTCTCAACTTTTGAGAGCATTGTTTCAGATCATCACACCCTCGATCTACGTATGGATGAAATGCAGCAACGATTTGTAGCGAGAGGCTATCCTGAACAGGTTGTGAAAGATGCACAACTTCGAGTAGCACAAATTACCAGACAAGAAGCTTTGTCAAAAAAACCCAATATAACATTGTCACGAAATGTCCTGGTGTCAAAATATTCGACAGTCAGCAAGATCTATAAAAAGATCATATTAAAACACTGGCCCATCCTCCAGATTGAACCAGATTTTGACGAGTTGTACAGAGCTACACCCTTGTTCGCCCACACTCGAAGTAAAAACATTAAAGAAATTTTGTCCAATCCCACATCTCCAGATCAAAAATATAAGGGCACACAACCGTGCCTTAACTGCAATCATTGCAATTCAGTAATCAAAGGCAATTTCATTCATCATCCTATGAAAGGCAAAGTCATCAAGCTCCGAACCAATGCCACGTGTGACTCCACAAACTTAATCTACGCTCTCAAGTGCCCTTGTGGCAAATTATATGTGGGGAAAACCGAGAGAAAAATAAAGACACGTTTGAATGAACATAAGTCAAACATCAGACTTAAAAACGCAAAGTCCAACATTGCCATGCATTTTGATGAAGCTCGTCATTCCATTGCCCAACTACAATTCATCATTTTGGAAACTGTTATCAAAAAGGAGGGCACTGACAATAATAAACTCTTGTTGAAGAGAGAATTGGAATGGATTTATCGTCTCCAAACCCAAAAACCTTATGGATTAAATGATCGCTGTGAATTTAGTTGTCATTTATGATGTTAACTATATTGCATTGTTTCCTATGCTGCGTGTGTTTTCACACTTTCTGTTACCTTTAATTTGCATGGTTCACTTTTATTATCACCTCATTTCACCTTCATTATTTTTATTATTTCCACTTATCGTTTTGCACCTTACACCAATAACTCATTTTTGCACACTTTGTTAGTGTTTTCCCCACTCCAACATGGCGCCCATACTTACTAACCCAGTCCATCTTCAATGTTCACTACCCTGTGTCCCGCGTAATATTAACCTGCCGGCTTCCTGGTCGGGAACCATGAACCTGTCTGTAACGGGCCACGTTACTTTGAAGCTGAAGTAAGTCCTTTTCACTGGCGCCTCTCATGGTGGCTTGCTTAACGCGCGTTGAATTGCTCACGCTATCTCAGACCCACGAGCACTTTGATAAAGTAGCCGCATGCGAACTCCACTAAAATAATGTCACAAATAATTCGAGAACACTACTTGCCCCGTTAGCACTTTCCATGTTTCACCGCACCTAAGTTTTCACCTCTTTAAGCCTTAATCGCGATCGCAGTTAAACGCTATGTACCGTTTTTGTGTAATTATTTATGTTAATTATGTTTTCTTACTCACATGTTCTCCACTGTTATGCATTCTGATGGTAATTCGTCTCCTCTCTTTTAGTACTCCTTGACAAAGGGCCCTGCCCGAAATGCATTGGAGTTATATTGCTTTACTGTTCCTCGTTTTGAACAACGAACTTTTTTGAATCAGAAATACCCATTGATATGAACTCAATATCAATCTGTCATTGATATCTAACTTGCGTTCAAAATAAACTGAACTATCAAGACTGTTACTTTGAAGAATTATTCAAATGGTGTGCCAAACTGTGGGGATGTAGCTGCATGGCTCATGCATACACGACCTAGCAAAAGGACTGTCGTTTTGCCCATCTTCTAAATTTAATTTTACAGAGACTAGAATTGACCTTTTTAATTTTACTAGAAAGCTGAAGCTGAAAAAATGGTTTGCTAATCGAAAAAATAGACAAGCAGATAGCTCTAACCAAATTCCTACGAACTTGAATATATCTGACATTGAAACATTACATGTGATACATGAATTGGGCGAAGTAGAAGGCTTCATTGATGACCCCTTCTTGAACCTTATGAATACAGACATTGATATTGGGATGAGTGGAGGAACTAGTTTTAAACCTAAATCCACTTTTATCCCTCAAATTAATAACGATGCGATCAATTGTTTTGAGAGAGGCATGATTGAAGACCTTAGAAAGATTGAGAAAAAAGGCTGCAAAAGCAGACAAAATCTTTTGAAAAATCAAAGACATGCGATTAAATCATTGGAAGATCGCAGAGACATAGTAATCAAAAAGGCGGACAAGGGGGGGAACGTAGTTGTTTGGCCATTACAAATGTATTTGGATGAAGGTTTGAAACAACTATCGGATTGTACCAAATACAATGTAGCTACTAGAAATAAATATGATGACACGATTAATGAAGTATCTAAGAAACTGCTATGTTGGAGGGATGATGGTATTTTAGAACAGAATGAATATCTGTTTTTGCAATGTAAAGACCCTAAAATTCCAATTTTGTATCTATTGCCGAAAATCCATAAACATGCCACTATACCACCAGGGAGACCTATAGTATCTTCAAGAGGGAGTGCATTTGAAAATATTTCAAAGTACGTAGATTACTTTCTGCAACCGTATGTACAGGGTCTACCTGCATATGTCAAAGACACGGGGGATTTTTTTAAAACAATTAACGGAATTGAATGGAAGGAGAGCTATCTGCTTATGAGTTTGGATGTGTGCAGTCTCTACACCAGCATCCCACAGGCGGCTGGTGTAGAGGCATGTAGACACTTCCTAAGGGAAAGGTCATTATCGTTTCTGTTACATTCAGACATGGTGCATGAAATGATCGCACTTTGTTTGAAAAATAATTTCTTCTTTTTCAATAAAGTTTTGTACAAACAGACCCAGGGGACGGCAATGGGAACCTGCTTTGCTCCCAGCTTTGCAGGTTTATACCTCGGCTGGTGGGAGGAGCAGGTTGCCCGGAAGATCGATCAGTACCAAGATCATGTCGTCCTCTGGGCAAGGTACATTGACGATGTATTCTGTATCTGGGATGGTGAGCAACACCAGGCAGAAGAATTTGTTATCAAACTAAACCAAAATGAATGCAATTTGCAATTTACCAGTGAAATGAGCAAAAAGAAAATTGAATTTCTTGATCTAGAACTCACTATTGTCAACAACACTATCTGTAGTAAATTGTACAGAAAAAAGACAGCTGGCAACAGTTTGCTGCTAGCTCAGAGCTGTCACCCACGAAATCTTATCAACAGTATCCCCTATGGGGAATTGCTACGTGCTAAACGCAATTGCAGCTCTCCAGGGGATTTTGAAGCAGAGCAACAAGTGATGGTATCTAGATTTAAAGAGAGGGGATACAGCTCTAAAACTATCCAAACTGCTGTTGACAAAGTTGCCCTAGTGAAGCGAGAGGATTTGCTCATTCACAAAGGGAAGGAACTGATAAGTGACAACAAGATGAGATTTATCACTACATACCATAACCAAGCATGGGAGGTACGTAGGAGCTTGAGGAAGTTCTGGGAGGTTCTTAGAACCGATGAAGATTTGAAAGAAAATCTGTCTGATCAACCATCTATAACGTTCAGACGAAATAAATCATTGAAGGATATATTGATGAAAGGCGAGATTAGAGAAACTAAGAAAAGAAACCCAGTACAAGGATTCTTTACATGTTCTAAATGCAAAGCTTGCCGTTTCAGCCAGAATTGTAAAAGTGTGAAACTTAATAAAGACCTTGCTGCATTTCAAATTTGGAAACACCTATCCTGTGAAACAGAATTTGCTATTTATGCTCTGAGATGCCCTTGCGACCTATTTTATATAGGCAGCACAATTAAAAAGGCAAAAATGCGTATCTTAGAGCATATGCGAGCAATCACCAAGAATGACAGGCAATACCCAGTTGCTCGACACTTCTTTGAAAGACATAATCAAAATCCCAATTTGCTCAAATTCTGTGTGCTAGACACAATACCCTTGAGGGAGAGAGGAGGGAACCGCACACTTGAATTAAGAAAGCTTGAGTCAAAAACTATCATAAAATATAATACCGTGATTCCTTATGGTTTGAATGTGGACAATGAGATTTCTATACACCTAAGATGAATCATGTTCTGTACCCATACCTCGTCCTTACTGCATTTCTTTGTTTGATTTTAATAAGTTTAAAGTTTGAATGTTTTGGAAACTATGGGTTCTAACTAGTTTTTAAAGTCAGTTTTTCATCTGTTTCTTTGCAGACAAAAAGACGTATTTTCCAAGGATGATTTGCCCTGAATGGTGTACTAGCTCACTGGAGCTATATGACTAAGAGACTATTATGAAATTTTCGACAGTGTGAAGTTCGAAATGTATTATTTATTTATGGATTATCAACATTAGTATTACACCAGCCCACTTGGGCTAGACTTGTTTATAAATTATATGAATAGCTATAATGTATCAATGGGCAAACAAGGGAAACTAAGTATGTTTACTCTGCTTGATACTAAAAACGGAAGTATTTTTACTATGTTTATCAAGTTTGAACCCTGCACCTTTAAATGTGTGTACTTTACTTTATTGAATCACCCTTGACAAAGCAGTGAGGTAACTGCGAAACGCGTCGGGTCTACCCGAAGCCTAAAAATAAAAACCGTTTATGCAATGTGGCCACGGCGCCAGTGGATTTATTTATCTTCCTAAACTGGGTTATGTTGGAATCTAAGGGAGTGGCATTCCCTGCCGTGTTGCCCGCCGTGATTGTGGCTTGGTTTTCTGCCAAGAGTACGTTGGGATATATATAGATATATAGATATATAAATATCTGGAACTGCGCCGTGTACCAAGGGGATAAAGAATTATGCTAATGGCAAATCAACAGGATGCATCTTATGAACTCTTACAGGAATGGGGAGCGTACACTCTAAACTCATCTTT